>NW_011371371.1:46696-97274 GCF_000150735.1 Paracoccidioides brasiliensis
GGGTGAATGGATTGTTTTACAAGAAATCGTGCTAAGTATGGTCGTTATGTATACATAGGCTTGTTTCTGCCGCCCAGAGTCCGCAGAAGCAGGATAAGTTCGGCGCGCTGTCTACGAGGCTTGGGATGAAATAGTTAAATTTTAACTTGCATAGACATGCCGTCGCAGATGAGGCTGGGGATGTATGTCACTGGGTGCAATGCTTCGTAATACAGTTACAGTACTTCTTCGGGTCTCAGCCGTAGTAGCCGCTTCAATGACGCAGGGTTGTAAATAACAGGAGCAACATCAATGGGCTAAATAATCCCTACAGACTCACTTTCGATAACTGTTCAGTAACATTAGACTCCAACAAATCCACAATATATATAACCTTAAAGAAGTTGCAAACTTGAATCCGAACGCCGTTTCCAAATCGTTCAATAAGCAACAACCAAGAGATAAGAAAGAAAATCTTTGAAAAGAGACATATATAACATCAACACATCCAAAAGACAATGGGGCGGGGACAAAACGAGAAAAGTCATCATATTTAAATCCTCACTCCATGATATCCGTCCTTTGCTTCCCTCCCATCCGTTTCTACCCGTGCTTCAAAAGATTGAAAACGAAAAAATAAAGAGGGACTCCCTGATTATCCATTTGTTTTTACGATGACTTGGGAATGTATTTTTTTTATTTTTTTCTTCATTTTTATGTGAAATTCTAGCCAACTATTTTTCATCCAAACTTGCGAATCCCATGAAATTCACTATACATATTATCGTTTCCGTTAGCACTGGCACAGCCAGAAAATAAAGGTAGAAAACAAGAGACAGGAAATAACAAAGCACGTACCTGTTGCGGAGGCATATGCGAATACGACGCATACATATTCTCAAACATCTGCGGCTGCGGCTGTCCATACGCCCCCGGATCCGACTGCACCGCTCCGCCATACATCCCTGGCTGCTGGCGATAATCCTGTTCCGGTCCCATAGGATGCTGGCCAAGCGGGCCATAATCCGGAGGACCCAGGTGGTGCTGCTGCGGATGCTGGACACCAGGCTGAGATTGGGGCGGGAGCTGACCTGACCCCGTGGTGCCGGGAGGAGGGGCTCCAGCAGTTGCCGCTGCGGAAGGTGCGCCGGTCTGCGATGACCTTTTCGCGTGTGGTGTCGCCTCTTCGCGCGGGACGATGTCGATGAGGAAGTCGAACATGTCTGATTTTGAGAGGGCGGCAGCGATGTCTGAGCGCTGCAGGGTGCGGCGCTTGTTGTCCTCCGCGTGTATCCAGGCGCGCATAGTGAGTTCTGTAATGAAGATGTCGCAGCCCTTGGCGAAGAGGATGGGGGCTTCTGCCGAGATCATTTTCACTTCCGGGTCGGCTTTCATCACTTTCTTTATCCGGGCTAGAGGCAGTTGGTGAAGCTTGTAGTCATGGTTGTCGGACTCGAGGTGGTTGATTGTGTGCTGCCAGTATGTCGTGAGGATGTCGCGTGAATTGCCCTGGAGGCCTTGGCTGACCTGCAAGAGAAGAATAGTTTTAATACAATTTCACCCCTGCTAGCTATCAGGAGGGCCGGTGCAGCACGCAACGTGACTGACGAACAGCCTGAAACATGGCGGCTTCCTACTCACGTTTGCCCATTGTCCAGTGTATAATTCGGGTACAGGCGCATACCCTTGAGCGGAAAGCTAATTGATTGAAAACGCGGCAATGTAAGTAGACGCTCGCAAGTGATTGTTAGGAAAGTTGTATTAGATTGTATCGCCTCGGAGATAGAAACGAACAAAGGGCAGCTCTAGTTCATGCAGAATAGAATTATCATGAGATGGGAGGAAAACAAAACCACATACCGCCGCGCTGGCACCTGCAGAGATGTTACACAAGCAGTTAGTTAAGATAAGAATAAATCTAGCATTCCTTGCTTCGGGAATATCAAACAAAAATCCAACATTGGGATAATAAACCCATTTATTCCTCAATGGGTTTGCTCTAAGCTATGCAGGCGGGCAAAATCGTGGTATACGAACCATAATGACCGCCATTCCTGGTGTCATATACCGGCTGCTGGCGACCTTGTTGCTGGCCGGTACCCGACTGTGTCTGTTCCATTGAGGGATATCTGTTGAAACGGAGGATATAGAGGGGCTAGAATAAGGGTCAGTTGGGCAGCGTCGAGTCGTGTCGGATGGTGTCTCAGCTGTCAGCTTCGGCTCGAGATGATGTCAAGGGTCTCCGGGAAGAAGGTGGGAGATAAACGTGGTTAATTTTGGAGGGGGACAGGAATAATAGCCGGAGGGGAGAATAAGAGGGTAAAGAAGGGGAAGGGGAAGGGGAGGAGTAGAAGAAAGATATGCGGTGAGTTGGTGGAAGACTGGTGGACGTGAGGTGTGGTCGCTGAGCATAAGAGTGTGTTTTGGGGCAATGGGTTGTGATTGTGAAACGTGACAGGTGATGAACTCGCAGAAGTCTAACTAGACTTATAGACTCAACTTGACTAAACTGAATTTAATTAAAACTGTAGCATTCATGGGGAGGAAATAAGGATGAGGACGAGGGAGAGCTGTTGTTGTTGTTGTTGTTATTATTATTATTATTATTATTATTATTATTATTATTATTATTATTGAATACACTTGGAAGTATATTTATTACATTATTTTAGGAATTCCATGTCTTCTGTTGTTATCTACATCCGCTTCCTCTTTAAAAAACCTTTCATGCAAAACAGTTGAGCTGAATGTATAGATTTAAGCTTTTGTTTACCTCGCAACAGCCCCAAGCGCCCAATTGGGCACATCAAATCTATCTATATGGGCTAAAATACTCCGCGCAACAGCTCAAACGCAGCAGCTCAAACGATGACAGGCTGGTTTGACAGCCTAATTCCAGGCATCTCATTGGCTGAAGATTCGAGATTGGGTGTCCATGAACAACTTATCTCAGGGACGGCATGATGATGCCACAATACTTGATGCTGTAACTCGATTTGTCCGTTGGGCAACAATAGGCCCAAGTTATTCCGCCTAGGAGGGACTAGTTACTCGGTAATCAAACACATAGCAATGATTTGTTTGACGTGGATATGTTGAATTTATGCTCGGCCTGAGTGTTCTCCAGACGAATCGAATGTGCACCCAAAAGGGCACTTCGTAGGTGAACTGTGATTGGTTGGGCTGCTCGCATAACCACCTCCGCCTCGACCATCAGGCAAGAATCAGGGGTGAGGGTGAAATGGAATCACTGTGCATTAGTGGCTAAATTAGTAGGTTATTGTTTAAATTCCACCACAGCTAACTATCAAAACAAAAACCCACTGTTAGACAGAAGAGGTGAATGAATAATCTGATAAAATAAAATCTCAAAAGGACAGTGCCTACCCTCTATGACCGTCAATGAATGACTGCTGATCTGATGGTTATAGATAGAGATCCCAAAGCCAGAAAACTAGCAGGGATACAATATAGATAGTGGTAATTCCATGGAATGGTGTTAGGGTTTTCAGTCCTGGTCTCAGCCATGGACGAGACAGAGTGGACTGGTCTTAATCGCAAAACCCCATCAAACACCCTCTCATACTGATGATGCTGGTCACCCCTGCCAGACAGCGTGTTCCTTGACGGATAGTTAAACTCCTGATCTTGGAGTAAGAGCAGCTTCCACATGTCGGTCGACACGGCAAACGGAGGGGTTTTCTTGGTCCACCATGATCGTGTAGTAGGAAATGTTAGCACCTTGCAGGTGGCACGCTGAGCTCCAACATGCATCAATTCCGGGAACTGTGCAAGTGCACGCAATGAGCATACCAGCAAAAGACGGATTCAATAATGAAAACGACAACCCGAAGAAAGAGAGAGACATTGTATAGGTTAGGATGTGAACGCTATTCAGGATGTGATATCTGCATGTCTTTCTGCATCCGAACCAGAATCGTACAATTTCCCCCTTGCTGCACCCCATAGAAAGCTGCTTGTGGAACAGATCCAAGGTTATCGATATCTGTTTGAACCTCTGTGGTTTTGGGGTCACATCGAGGCGGCTTTGAACTCCAGAGTTGGTGAGGACAGATTCATCACAAGTCGGCACAGTGCTGGAGGGAGTTGCTGAAGGTAGTAGACGTGCTGCAAATCTTTATTGGATATGACCTCCCTCCCCTTCATCTATTCTTGCAACTTTCGCATCTCTTCTGAGAGAAAATGCAAGACCAGCAGGTAAAGTATCATTGCGTGGAATCCTCGGCATGATAGGTTAGGATAAGACACTTAAAAGATCAGATCGAGAGTCCCAGTAAAGCCACCACGGGGCACCCAAAGGATATTCAGATATATGAACTCCCATGTCTACCAATAGGCACGTGCACCATACGTATATATGTATAGGGGAGGGATGAAGTTTTGGAGTTGGCTCGCGCCGGAAACACCAACACGGTCATATACCAACCACCATCCACATTTTCTGGTGGAAAAGATAGGCAGTTCGAGGACATGTCTTTTGCTCATGTCCTTTCCTAACGGTGGATATAACATCTGGCAGCTGTCTGAACGTTGATTCTGGAGTCTGGGGATATTTCCTGCTTAGGCAGTTCTTGTTAAGACGAGGAAGATGTGCCAAGACATCTTTTGGCGCTGACTAACCTGGTCAGTCCCGGAAAGTATTAAGTAAGAAAACCAAACTTTCCTCCCAACAACATCGAAACTGGACTTTATTTTCCTTTTCTGCTGTTTCTTTTCAGATGCTCTCCTTGAATATGTCAGCTTTTCCATTTTTGGGTGTCTTGTATTTTCACAATTTCTTGATAGCAAATAAGCAATAATCGTTTTGCGAAAAGGATTCTGAAATCCTGTCATCAATATGTCTGTGCAGGCTTCTACCAGATCTTCCGACAAGGTGGAAATTTTGTCAGACGAGCAGATCCAGTCCCTTCTCCTGGAGGCAGAGACACGGCTTCGTTCTGCCTCCCAGGCGAATTCCATTCACCCTCGTTCGGACGATTCTGTAGCTTCATCTAGTTCATTGCGGTACTGTTCCACTTCTTCCCGAAACGTATTTCGTCGTCCTCCAAACGCCGCCTCTTAAATACCAATGCTAATAGTTGCTGAAATTAGCCTTCCCGCGCTTGATTTCACTCAAACCGTCCAGCCCTACATTCGTGAAAAAGACAATGTTGCTGCCTTCGACGAGTCTCGAGCTGTGACAGGTGAGCAGAAAAAGCTTTCGGAAACCATCCGCTCAGTTCCTCAAGTTCCTGATCCCAAGTACAAAAAGGTTAGTAGTCGCCGTCTACCACCATCCATTTCCTTGAACATTTCCTATCACATTTTACTCTTTTATCAATGGTGTTATGACGAAGATATTTTACCGCATCTAGCGCTTGATGCAGTTTTACCAGTCCGTCTTGGGCTGCGCTGCTTCTGTGAAAGTTCTATTTTATTCATAGTTACTCTGAACACTATTCTCCCTCCCTCACATTCTTGCATTTGCTATTGTGTGTCGTTTCATGTCTTTTTGAATTTAGGTGCTAACTCGTATTTGCCAAAGGAGAAACCAACCGCAGGATCAGACTGGTTTAATTTACCCAAAACAAATCTCACCCCAGAATTGAAAAAGGATCTCCAGCTTCTCCGTATGAGACCAGTGCTCGATCCACACCGGCACTACAAGAAAGACAATAGCAAAGCGAAAGCTCCCGAGTTCTCCCAGGTTGGTACCATAGTTGAGGGCCCTACCGAATTCTTCAGCGCTCGCATTCCCAAGAAAGAACGCAAGCGGAATTTCGTGGAAGAAGCGATGGCTACCGAGAAGGAGAACGGTCATTTCCGCCGGAAATATGAAGATATCCAGTCCGCAAAGACGAGCGGCAAGAAGGTTTACTACAAAGCTGTCAAGGCGAAGAGGTCGAGAAGCAGCAAGTTTGGTTGAAGTGTTCTCTATAAATCAAAACAATGCTTCTGGATTTACGTACAGATTAGGCGCTCCTCACCAAGGACATGTAGCCTTCGTATCCCGCTCGATAACATCCAAACATCCAACACCACAGAACCAGAACCGGATCGCCAACCCTGCTATCTATCACCCAACTAGTTTTCCGCGGCAGCAAAAATATCTGCCAGAGCTTGCGTTACCAATTTCTAGCACGGCGAATAAGTCGGTTGTGGTACAAGGGGCCGTCTAAATAAGTATTTGCAATCTCTCACCTGCATATCTGCTGCTGCAAGGAGACCAGCCTCCAGGACTTCTTCATGATTCGCCTTGCCTTCCTCGACGATGGTGTTTAGCTCGTCCACTGTTAAATTCTGCAAAAGCTGGTCTTCTCCACATGGAACTGGAGTCAAGACTGCTTTATTCGTGACCAGGCTCATCGCGAGAACCCTGATCCCACAGTGTCTTGCCACGATGATTTCAGGAACTGTTGACATTCCAACGAGATCTGCGCCGAGCTGGCGTAGTAGCCGGCATTCAGCTCTCGTCTCAAAGCTTTTTTTTTTTTTACTCTAGTCAGCGGCACCCAAGAAGAAGCATAGGTTCTAGTACTGTGATAATCTTTTACCTGGGTCCCCCAGCAAATGCATAAACTCCCTCGTATACTCGTCTAGTGTTTTCTGGCACCGTCACTTTTCTCCAGGCTCGATGGGCATTCCTCCGGAGCCCAAGATCATACGCGTCTGATAGAGGAGGGAAGCGGACGCCAAATTCGTTATCATTCGCGCCTCGAAGTGGATGTATTCCCGCAAGACCGGCAAGAAAAATATGCTGCCACGGTGTCATTCCTTGTTGTTTAAGTTTGTTATATGGGGGAGGGGGAGTGGGAATGGAGAAAACTCACATCATTCAAGATGACGATGTCCCCAACTTCGTATTCAGGATTCAGTCCTCCTGCAGCACTTGTGACTGATGATGCGGATCTACGTATTCAGTTATCTGTATGATAATGAATGGCAATATAATATATACTGAGGATTCTCACCAACGATTATCTCAATCCCCAGTAGTTTAAATAAACGCACCGGAAAAGTGATCCTATCTACCGAGTGGCCTTCATAGTAACTTTTTTCTTGGCGGTTAGACAGTGTAAATTTCAAAACCACGTAGAATAGCCAGTCTTCTGTGATCAGGAAACATACTGCGACCTGCCAACCATCATCACACCTGCAATATTTTCTCCAAGAATACCGAACACGAGTTTGCCGACATGTCCAGGGACTGCGCACACATTCACATTAATATCATCATTTGAGACATTATCAGGCAAGTATACTTCATTGTTAAACGACCCAGGCCAGGTGCTCTCCAGCGGTGTAATTCTTTCCTTCACAACACACAAGTTGCCTGAGATATATATATATATAAAATTTACCTGTTGAAACTGGAAAATGAGGAATAGACGCATAGTCAAATTCAGCCTTGGGACTCTTGTTCACTGATTCCGCCAGACCGCCTAGTCCCGACCCGCAGATAATGGCAAACCGGGGTTTTTGGAGCTCAGCGGGGAGACGTTCCCGCAGATAGCTGCAAGTTTCTTGTGCTTGTTGGAATATGGATTTCTCGCCCATTATTTATGCTTCTAGATTTTCTGGAGATGAGGAGGGATGAGAAAGGGCAAACGAAATATAGCGGGGGTGTATCTATTCCCGCTACTCGGATTCGGTATGGATGTGCTTGCAGGTGAGGTTTACTGTGGGATATCTGGGGATCAGGAGATGAGCCCGTTAAGCTGGCAATATGTAGGGGACAAGTATATTTTTCAAATAGCGGATGTATTATAAGAAGATTACAATAATACAGCACTGCTAGCTAAAAAGCATTCCAATATATATATAAATGACAGCAATCTCTGGCAGGCCTTCCGAGGTTGTTTGGCCCAAGCGAGTTAACTAGTTAACGTGACTTACCACTAAACGAGCCGTACCACTAAATGAGCTGTGTTTTTGCGACGAGCTGCAATTTAATTCTTCAACTTCCACTGCTTTGAGATGCCAAATGAAGAAGCTATTCAACTTGCAATTAAGGATTTAAGAGCTCAAAAGGTCAAAAATTATGCTGCAACTGCTAGGAAGCACTCAATTAATAAGGAAACACTGTGTCAGCATTATAACAGCTTGCAACTCATGCAGGATGAAACAGCCTCCCTGCATAAGAAGCAGCTCTCAAATCAGCAAGAACAAACACTTTTGCTTTATATAGAGAAGCTTGCAGCTCACAGCTTTGCTCCTACACCTCAAATCATTCAAAATCTCATTGCAGAAATCATCAAAGAATCTGTTGAAATCCACTGATTGAGGCTCTTTACTGAGCATTATAAGGCTCAAAAGAATTCATGTCCATAGCATTGATCAAAAACACAAGATAGCAGATAATTCTACTCATTTTGAGCATTATTTCCAGCTAGTATTTTGATCTTTTGCTTGTTTTCTTGTGCTAAGTTCTTCATAGACTCTTATTAATCATTTTGCTATATAACTATATAGTTAAATGAAAAGATTGAAAAATACAATATTGAGTCATCAAATATTTGCAATTTTGATAAAAAGAGCTTCTTAATTAGCATTGGCCAGGTTACTAAGCAGATCATTTCAGTTGAAGCTCTGAAGACAAAGTGAATTACTGCAGTTCAAGATGATAACTATGAATTTATCTCTCTACTTACAGCAATATATGCAGATAGAACAGCTCTTTCACTCACTCTTATTTATCAAAAAGAGGTTTGTGATATGTTGAATACATGATTAAAGAATTTGAATGAGAATAATATAGCTTATTTTGTAGTTTTTGAAAAAGATTAGAGTAATAATGACTATAAGCTTAACTGACTAAAGCAGATTTTTGATGAGCACATCAAGACTAAAACAGACTGCAGAAGATGTCTTCTTATTCTAAATGAATACTTTTCTCATATTAATATAAGATTTATTAATTTTGCAGATTAAAATTAAATTATTTTTATAGTACTATCTTTGTAGCGTTCCGCCTCTATTATTATCTGTAGTGTTTCGCCTCTATTCTTCTACCCCTCTTTATATTAGTATCTACTCTCTATTCACCTCTTTCTAATCCACTCAAAGGCTTTAATCTTTTCTATATTTCCTATCTTATGCAATCGCTCCTACCATATAGAGTGATTATAGTATGTATATATAGCAGAGCGTCTGCCCATTTTATTAGAAGAGAATCAGATATGATTTATTTTATCTATTCAATTGCTTGTACGCATCAGTCTTTATATTCAATTCACTGACTGCAATTTTTGAATATTGACATCTTTAGTTCTCTAGTAGAAGCATACTTTTACAATGTTAATAACATTCTTTGTAGTGAACTTGAATTTGTTTGAATGACAAAAGAAAGTTTTTTATCAGTCTTCAATTCTATATAAAATCAGTTTTTAATAATCAAGAATATTTAATTTGCTTTGTTGTCACTGATATTTATTTTTTTACTTCTGAGTATGTTTTTTATTAATTTACAAAATAATCTATATCTTCAGTCAATTCAGCTTCAACTGAGATTACTACATCTACAACTACTTATGCTCTTTGATATAATATTAAGAGAATTTGATTTTGGTAGAACCTGCTCTCTAAAGATATGAAAAAAATTATACATGCTAGTGAAAATCTTGTCTTTGAAAAGAAAATACTTGCCAATAAGAGTAAGACTCTAATTAAAACTTTATTCAATAAAAAGAAGTAATAGCAGTGTGAAAAGTTTTTAGATTTATTGAATTCAAAACAGCAGTCTGATCAGACTTAATTCTTCTCATCATTCAAGATTCAACAAGCTCATGAAAGGATTCAGAAAGCAGATCATGAAAAAGAGAAGAAAGCTGCTCAATTAGCTTAAGAATGACTTTAATATGATCTCTGAAAAGCACATGAAGCTGAAGAGAGTCAGTAAAAATGAATTAAATGAGAAGCAGCTCAGACAGCAGCTCACAAAGTCTGTGAGAAAGAGAAGACTAGAAAGACAGAGTAGTGTGAAGCTCAGCAGCTTGCTAGAAAGACTGAAAAAACTCGGCTTGAAGCTGAGAAGCAAGAACACTACAACTGCTTTAAAGTAATAATAAAAACAGATATCTACAGCAGATTCTAATTTTTTAAACTCTATTTAATCTTTCAGTTTAGAAAATGAGATCAATCTTAATTTTTTGAAGTAGCTTACTGCTGCTTCTACTACTAATTTAGAAATTGATACTTTTTTGATCAATCTTCTTATTTTATGTTAGATCTCTTATTATGACTGTGTTCTTCAGTTAAGCATATATTTATTTTATATGAAACTAGAGAATACTCTCATTACTATTTAATAATCTAATTAATATTTATTTTGTTGTTGTGGAATTAATTAGATTCTAGTAAATTGAGGTAGTTTTATATATATATGTGTGTATGTGTGTATGTGTGTGTTTTTATTTAACACTTGGTTAATATAAGGGGTTGAACCTCTAGATTCGCTCTGGCTGGCTGACTCAGCCTAGCCATTGTTTGCATGTGCGCACGTGATCATGCTACGTGAGCTTGCTTAAGCTTGAGTTCTCATCTCATTTTTTTCTTCCCTTTCTCAAGCAATTCATCCTTGTTATATAGGAGGACTAGCCTCTAATTCTTAGAGCTTAACCCTTTACATTATGAATTGCTTGACTTCTTTCATTGATAGGCCACTGAGAGTCTTAATTCTGTATCATGAAGCTCAGAAAATGTGCTGACATATGATAGACTATTGAGAGTCTTAAATCCTGCATCACAAAGTCCAGTGATAGCACTGATATATGAATAGACTGGGTTAGCAATCATGCTAATGAATAAATGAGCAATATTGAAAACATCTAGCTGAACAAGATAAAGCAGCAGACTTGTACAATGAATACACAAATGAATCAACATGAAGCAATGAGCAGGGACACCTCCAGCAGCTTTGAACAACAATAGATGACCTTTCTTCAACAGTAGAAACAAGTTCAGTGTGAGAACAGAGATTTAATAGCAGCTCAGCAAGCTGAAATAACTAATCTACATCAAGTTTTGAACACTCTGACATCAACTCTCTCTCAATTGAACTCACAACTACTCATTGCAGTCAGAAGATCAAAGATCAAGCTACTGAACTACAAGAAGTATGATGATTCTAATCTGAAGCACTACTCTCAGTGAGAGCTAAAGCTTCAATCAAAGCTTAAGGTTGATGGGAAAGCTTTAGGCAATAATGAGAAATGTGCTTGATATGTGTACTTGAGACTGGAAGAAATGACAGCAGCTTGAGTTTATCTTTGAGTTGAGAATAATAAGAACAAGATCAACTTCACAGTAGAGAGCTTACTGAAGCAGACATGCATGCTCTTTAGTGATTCTGCATAACAGAAAAAGACTATGCAAAAGCTCAATAATCTATGACAAAGTAGAAGAGCTCTCTTTGACTTTCTGCTCAAATTTAATCAGCTACTGCTGAAAGCTGGCAATCACAAATGAGATGATCACATTAAAAAGAGATATTTGAAATCTGCTCTAAGCATGAAGCTGAGGAAAGGCATGATGGATGTAAGAGAACCATCTCTCTATGAGAATTACTGCAAGAAGCTTAGATTAGTTGATCATCAACTCTCTGAGCTTAAAACTTTAAGACAGTGATCTAAATATCACAAGAACAGATCTTCTTCAGATCATACAATGTCTAATTCACACTCTCTACTTCATCATGCTGTTCTCAATCAATGAAACCAGTCTCAAGCTTTCACTGATGATCTGATGAATCTCTCTTCTGATGCTGTGATCTCAAGTGCTCATCATACTAAATTGATAAATCAGACAGAGGTTAATCAAAGAAGAGAGCAAAGCCTGTGTCTGAGATGCAGAGTCAGAGATTATATGATTAAAAGCTGTCTGTTTAAATCTCTCAGATACTTTGCCACCCTCACAATAGCTAAGGTGATTTCCAAGCTGATACTGAACAATGATGATGTGGATATGAGCAAAAATTCAGAAAAAAGAGTAGCTTCAATCAAAAGACACTGGAAGAAGTGAAATAAGAAGCTTATGAAGAAGTAATGAAGAGGATTTAAATCTAAGATGATATTCAAACCCTTCACTGTTGATGCTCTAGTAGATAATGCCTTTTCAACTAGAGTAATGATAGACAGTGAATGTAATGTCTATGATCTTATTTCTCAATTCTATGTTAACAAGTATAAGCTTCTGTGCATTGAAATTCTCTCTGTTAAAATGACCAGCTTTGAAGACTTCATGGAACTCTCTACAAGCATAGTGACTAGCATTTGAATTGATATAGATGGTCATATAACTGAACAGGCCTTTCTCTATATGGTGAATAGGTTATATAGTCATGATATATATCTAGGTGACCCCTGGCTGGCCCAGCAAAAGGCGACCGTGATTCCTTATCAAAGAATTGTAAGATTTGAAAAGAGTGGCATAGAGATAGAGCCTAGTTCAAATGCAAAAGCTGATGTGATTCCCATCTCTGCCATAAGCTTCTCTAGGCTTATGAGCACTTGAGAGAAGTAAAACATCAAGATCTTCATCATCAGTTTGACTGACATTCAAAAAACTCTAGAAGTGAAATCAAAGATTGACTCTAGAGAAAAGCTGTCTGAACATTATTATGAGTTTTTGAACATATTTAATAAGGAAGCTGCTGACACTCTACCCCCACTTCATGATTCAGATAGAGATCATGGGATTGAACTGATTAAAAAGACTGATGATAGCACAAAATAACCCCCTTAGGGCCTACTATATAATATGTCTTGAGAGGAACTACTGACTTTGTGAAAGACTCTTACAGATTATCTAGATAAGAGTTTTATTAGAGTGAGCAACTCCTCTATAGCTGCCTTCATACTATTCATGAAGAAGTCTGGGAGTGGGCTAAGATTCTGTATAGACTATTGAGCTCTTAACAAAATCATTTGAAAGAATTGATATTCTCTACCATTAATCAGTGAGACTCTACAGTGAATTGAATGAGCTAAATAATTCACTAAGCTGAACATTATTGCAGCTTTTCACAAGATTCAAATCATGGAAGGTGATGAGTGAATGATAGTCTTTAGAACCAGATACAGACTATTTGAGTAGCTGGTTACACTCTTTGATTTGGCCAATGCTCTGAGCACATTTCAAAAATATATCAACTGGGCATTATGTGGATATCTGAATGACTTCTGCTCAGTCTATTTAGATGATATCTTGATATTTTCCTCAAGAAGCTTACAGAAGCATTATGAGCATGTACAAAAGATGCTTATGTATCTACAAGAAGTAGACCTGCAGGCAGATATCAGAAAGAGTGAGTTTGAGATGAAGAGTATAAAATATCTTGAATTCATCATTGAAGCAGGCAAGGGTATACAAATGAGTCTAAAGAAAATTAAAGCTGTTTTGAAATGAGTGACACCTACTACTCTTAAAGATATATGAGGATTTTTAGACTTTGTCAATTTCTATAGACAATTTATCAGAGATTTCTCAAAGATCATGATCTCACTGACAATTCTTACATACAAGAATGTTTCTTTTTTATAAATAAGCAAGGCTGAGGAAGCTTTTAAGCATCTAAAATTAATGTTTATCTCTACTTCAATCTTGCTTCAATTCAACTCTAACTATGAGACTATATTGAAAATGAACTTCTCAGATTATATCTCAGAAGAATTGCTGCTACAATATGATGAGCAGAGCATTCTACACTCATGTGCCTTCTTCTCTCACAAGCATTCATCTGCGGAATACAACTACAAGATTCATGATAAGGAGTTATTAGCAATAATTGAGTGTTTAAAGAAATAAGATGCTGAGCTATGAAGTGTAAAGAAATTTAAGATTCTCACAGATCATAAGAATCTAGAATACTTCATGACTACATGCAAACTAAATAAAAGATAGCTATGTTGGATGAATATTCTCTATCAATTCAACTTCAGAATTGATTACTGATCAGAGAAGTTGAACACTGAATCAGACACTCTATCATGAAGAGAGCAGAACATGTCACAGAGTGCTGATGATGAGAGAATCAAGCAGAGACAAGCTCAACTACTTAAGTTTAACATACTGGCATCTGGAATGGAATCAATAGTGGCTGCTGCTAGTGTGGAATCCAAGATGCCTCTTCAAGCTCAGTGAAATAAAGCTCACAAAAATGACAAAATTCTACAGCATCTGAAGCAAACTCTTCATGAGAAAAGATCTAGATTTTCTTCTGAACTCAGCATTAAGGCCTCTGTCTCTGAGTGCTCTTTAAATGAGAATGAAGAGCTTCTCTTTTAAGATTATAAGTGAGTGCCAGACTTCAAACCTCTTTAAATCAGATTAGTGCATGAGGCTTATGACTCATCTCTTACCAGTCATCCCAGGTGAGAGCAAACAGCAGGAGTTCTAAGATGTTAGTTCTACTGGCCAGACTATGCCACTGATGTGAGAAGAATGATCAGAAACTGCCATCTTTGTAGATCAAACACTACATGAAGAGATTAACATCAGAAACTGCTTAAGCCTCTTCTCATTTCTGAACACATGTGGCAGGAGCTTTCTATGGACTTTATCATGAACTTATCAAGCTCTAAAGAATACATGAATATTATAATTATAATAGATAGACTGATCAAGAGAGTTATACTAAAAGCAGTTAAGAAAACTGATGCAGAGACAATGATCAGAGTGTTTCTTCACAACATCATTTCTCAACATAACATCTCTAAGACAGTAGTATCAGATCAAGGATCAGCTTTCACAAGCATGTTTTGAACTCAGATGTGTGAGAAATTAAGCATTAAGAGATGACTCTCCACAATCTATCACTCAGAGACTGATGGAGCTACAGAGCAAATGAACCAGACTCTGGAAATCTATCTATGCAAGTATGTTAGCTTTCAACTGAATGACTGATATGAATGACTTCCTCTAGCAGAGCTGGCCATTAATAATAGAAATGCTGCCTCAATAGATGTGAGTCTGTTCTTTTTAACACATCTTTTCCACATCTCCTTCATTGATATAGCTGATGCACCCTCCATTGAAACATCATATAATCTCATTGAGTTTGTGGATGATTATATGAGAAAAGCCTGTAAAGTATTGAAATGAGCTCAAGTAAAAATGACAGATGCTCAGCAATCTCAAAAGAAATACATAAATAGACAAAGAGACCCAGCTTCAAGCTTTCAACCTGAAGATAAGATCTGGTTGAGCTTAGAGAACATGAGAACTAATCATCTGTGCAAGAAGCTGGATGTGAAATACAATCAATATACTGTGCTAGAAAAGATAGAATTTCATGCTTATCAATTGAATGTCTTATCTGACATTCACAATGTTTTTAATGTAAAACTTCTACATGCTGCAGTAACAGATTCCTTGCCTAGTCAAAGACAAACTGACTGGCAGTCATCTGCTATAGAGACCTCAGAAAGATCTAAGTTTGAGATTGAGAAAATTCAGAGTGAACAAACCTATCAGAGAAAAAAGTAATATCTTGTTAAATGAGTAGGTTGGGCTGAGTCTACATGGAATAATATGAGTCTTCTACAAGAAGCAAAGACCTTGAATGCTTGGAAGACCTCTCAGCAGGCAAAATTAGATGTAAAGAGGGCTTTAAATAGTCATAAAGACCTGCAACAAAGAGGAAGAAGAGGGGTATTATAAGAGGTTGAACCTCTAGATTTGCTCTAGCTGGCTGACTTAGCCTAGCCATCATTTGCATGTGCACATATGATCATACTACATGAGCTTGCTTAAGCTCAAGTTCTCATCTCATTCTTTTCTTCCCTTTCTCAAGCAATTTGTTCTTGTTATATAGAAGGACTAGTCTCTAGTTCTTAGAGCTTAACCCTTTACAGTTAATCAGTATATCTGAAGAGCATGTGATCTAGTAGAGTCTGTGTTGAACTATAGAATAAGTAGAGCTATGCTTATAAACAATTATCTATCTAGTAACTATCTTACAAATAAGGTAAAATGAGTTGTATATTACTACATTAGCAGAGTCTATAAGTCAGTTATTATAGAGCAAAGATTTTGAGAGATTTTGAATTTGTGAGAGAGAAATAGAGAAGATAAATAGAAAGAAAGATAAAAAAGAAATAAAAGAGAAGAAAGAAGAGAAAGAAGAGAAAAATAATAAAGAAGATAGAAACAAGACAGAAAAGAAGATGATTTATAAAATTCAATCTGAAAATACGTCAGTGCATTGAACAGATATTCTGATAAAAGATCATTTTTCTTAACCAGCTATCAAATTCTAGAGTTTCATGTGAGGTTGTCAGTATCTTATAAAGATTGTAGATTGACTGATGCTGCTTTATCACTTTTCATGCAAAAGTGCAATAGTAAAAATGTTCTAAGATTTTACTATATTCACATCAGCAGTAGTACTCTGCATCTTCATGCTTAAAATGACTGTGATAGGCTGCAAAGTCTTCATGATTTAATCAGACAGCATAGAGCTTTTCTAGTGTGAAATGTGAAAGTTTTATCTCTATTGAGACTCTCTTCAGTGAGATCTCCAGCTTCATATAGTATTTGAGCAAGTTTTTAACTCAGTAGTTCTTGAAGACCTGTGTGATTTGTTTCATAGTATGCCATTTTATATAAGCTAGTATGTCTATGCTATCAAATTGAGATACTGTGCTCATATTTGCTGTCTATGCTATAGCTGCTTTAATTTTAAGATCTGTTTTTTCATTATCAGTCACATCTATGTGATCTGAGACTTATTTAATAATCACTCTGCTCTGAGTGATTAATGAAAGTCTATTTCTGCTCTGTCAAACCTTTATGACTTTTAGAAATTACACAAAGACTGACTGGCTAGAGATGTTTAACACAAATTCAAAAACTCATGCTATCTTCAAATTATCTAGACAAATGTAGATGTTGCTAATGTATTTTATCTGAAAAAAGACAGTGACTTTCTTTAAGCTCTGCAGAGCTATCATTGTCTCTATATTAAATATCTCTGCTTTATTCATTAATAAATTTTCTGAGAAGATTAGATAATATTCACTACTTCAGCATATAGTTCATTCTGCATCAGTCACACACTAAGAACATACTAGCTATAAATTATCAGTAAAGATCATCAAATTTAGAGAATTGCATTATTGCAGTTAGCTCTTAAAGTCTTGTGCTGTTTGTTTCTTTATGTGATTTATCTTCTACTCAATTTACAGATCTTCTTTTCTGAGAATTCTCATTCAGAAGAATGTAAGTAGAGAGTCATGTGCTTCTATCATGTCAGTATAACTGAACACTCTAGATAAATATGTGATATAAAGCTAAGTGATAGCTACTTTATTGAAGTTTTTCACTAGCAGATGTCTTTTATTCAGCTTTTTGATTTTTACTGCAAAGACAGCATATCAGTTATTTAATATCTCTTTTATTAACATGATTTCTAGCTCATGATGTAGAGCTGAAATGAGTATGATCTTGTAGACTGATAGTGTCTCTCACAAAATATCTCTAAGAACTAAATCTAGCTTTCTAACTAGGCAATTTATTTAATTGAAGATTTTTTTTCTCTTCTTCATTTGTATAACTTTAAATCACCAGGCTTCTGCTTCATAACAGAGCACATAGAGCACACAAATTTGAATGAATTGTTTAAGTAGTTGTACTGAGACATCTCTTGTCATGTTGCTTAGCATCTGTATATTGTTAAACATCTGTCATATCTTAGCTGTTATAATTCTCATATGCTTTTTAAAGCTTAGTTTTCTATTTAATCATATTTCTAAATATCTTATGAAGCTTTTCACTGTATTTGCTATAATGAAGTGAATGCTAAATATCTTTTCAAAATTAATTAAGAGATTTAAAAGAATTTTGCAACTTGTGAATTGTACTATCTTAATTTTGACAAAATCAAATATTAGTTCTTTATTACTAATTTAATTATTTAGCAACTTGAAATTCTTCTGAAGAGTAACAACATTCTCTTTAAGAGTGATTTCAGTATTAAGCAGTTCTAAATCATCTGCATAGTCTGAGCATACACATCTTCTTTGTATAGTTTTTAGAAAGAATAGAGGCTGAATAAACAGTATAAATAGAATAGATGAGACTGATAAGTCTTATGAAAGCTTTGCTAAAATATCAAAAAGCTCTTTCAAAAGTTCATTCATTCTAATTCTGTCTATGTGTTTTGTCATGAAGCTTTTCATTCATTTAATTAAATTTGATGATCAGTTTTATTCTTGCAGTCTTCATAGCATTCTTTCTTTGAGTATAATATCAAAAACACCCTTAATATTCAGAGTAAGAAGAGAAACTACTTTTTCATGAGCTCAAGCTTTCTCTATATCATGAATCATTACTGTCACTAGATCTGAAGCAGTTTGCTCAGAGAGAGCTTCAGAGTACTGAAAGTGAATAATCTTCTCTTGTATAGCTGTTCAGATCAGTCTATAAGCTATCAAATATTTCAGTCTGTTTCTCAACATTGAGAGAACAGCTATAAGTCTGTAGAATTACAGAAGTGTTGAATCTCTGTTAATCTTAGACAGCACAATCAGTGTGATTTCTTGAAAGAAGATTGAATGCTAGTCAACTCTAAAACTGACTCTGAACAGTCTTTTCACTAATATTTTAATATGTGATTATATCTTTCATAGCATCTCTGTTGGCACTTCATCAGTTTTTGAAGTGATATTATCTGTATTCAGCAGAGAATTTTATATCTCATGTGCTGAAACAACAGAAAATATTAATTTAATAGATGATGAATTGAATCAGCTAACTGAAATATTCTCTCTGCTTGCAGTTTTCTGTAAGAGCATTCATTGTAGAAGATCTCTTTTCTCTCTAAAGCTTGTTTACACTAGCTCAGTCTCTTCATCTATAAGAGAGGAAGAATAAAAGAAGTTAGTTGAATAATCTCATTTAATTATCTTAAGAATATTTTTTTCTGCTGAGATCTCTGCTATCTTATCTCACTAGTATTTTCTTTTGACTTTTCTGATAATTCTAATTATATTGTCTTTTGCTTCTTATAAAAATCTAGAATTTAGATGCTATACTTGATGTAGTGTTGTCATTGCTTTCTGGCAGTTCTTATTTCATCATGACTGATCTGTGTCTTAGTGCTTTTCATGATGAAGCTTTTTAGAGAAGCTACTAGTATATCTGTGATATTTTAAGTCAGAGCATCCAGCTGATCTGTATTGAGATACTCTGAAATATCATATAGTTTGTCTATTTTTGACTTATAAATCTTCAGCATCTGATTAAAAACCTTCTCATTCATGATGTCAAGATAGAAACGATAAGATGATCTATCAGATCTTACACTTCATGAAAGACTGATTTTGATGAGAAGAGTTTGATGATTAGAGAAAGTGTAAAAAAATCTGTCTATCTGTGTGTCCACTTCTTTGATAATTAATTTCAGAGTGGTCCAGGCCAGATCTAATATATTATGCTTATATGTAGAGATGTCTGAATCCATGATGAGAGTAAAGTTGAAATTCATGATTCATTGCAGGAATAATTCCACTCACATGCTTGAAGACACTTCTGGTTGCCATGTAGAGTGTTTGATATTAAGGTCATCAACAAGAAACAAAGAGAGTACTGAGATGAATCAGAAGAGAAGATAGCTGACATTTTGTTAGAATTCTCTGCATCTGAAGATGTATTATATATATTAACTGTCTGAAGCTGTAGATTTTAAATCTGTATATGCAGCATATGAATGTTCTGATTCTTTGCTCAGAGGCCTAGAACTGCATGAGCATGAATTTGTGAGTGCTTATACATGTAGATGAGAATTTGTAGCTTTCTATCTTACTTTTTAATTAAAGCAAAGCAGTTGAATGCTGAGTGCTTTTTAGAGAAGCATCAGTTTAAGTTTCCATGAATTCAGAGTTTCTATATAAGAAGAATGTCAATCTTTCTTTTAAATACTAGATTGAGAACTGTCTTATGTGTCAGACTCTCTTTTTCTATGTTGATCTGCATAATCTGTAGAAATTGTAGAGATCTAAAGTTCCTCTTTATTGAGTAGCTAAAAGAAGAGTATTGTTAAACAAAATGTCATATTGAATATTGTATTAAATATTGAGTTAAGTATTATATCTAATACTGTGTCTGATGCTGTACTCAATGCTATGCTTGATGCTGTGTTTAATATCAGTATGAGATTGAATCTACACTCAATAAAGTTATTCAATATCAGATCTGCTGATGAATCTCAATCATCACATTTGCTGTTATTTATCTTGATCAAGTATGTTTTATTTTGTGCGTTGCAAATATTTCTCTGCTAATTTCTTAAATGTCTTTGAACAATTTCATTCTTTATTCTCAATCTGATAAGAAAAAATGAATAATTTGCGGCATGGGATTTAAAACAGTTAGTGCAGTGATTGAGATATTCACATACTTTATTCTTCTTATGACAGATTGAATTTTCTTTTATGTGATTCTTAGAGCTGCATTTTTTGCATTGAGAAATACAGAGAGAGTATCTCTTTTGATGAAATTTTCAGCATCTTGCTGCATTGTTGTATTTTAATCTTAGATGTCTTTCTAATTACTGATCTTTGATATTCATATAGTTTCACTTTTAATGACAAATTTGCTGCTGTCTTTTATGAAAAGTGTAATATAAGAGTGACTGTTGAGTTTTCAGAGTGTGTTTTTACTCAGCAACTCTGAACAAACTTAATTCTGATTTGAAGTGTGAATTCTTCTATTATGAATTCTGCTGAGAGATGCAGAGTTTCATCATCATAGTCACTAATCTTCATGAGTAGCTTAGAAATCAGACAGATGATTCAATATTCTTTCTTCTCTATTTGAGTATTGATAAGAGTAGCTGCTATATTATTTTTTTTGACTAGAGTCTTCATGTTTTGTAAGCTTCTAGAGATGATAACAATGTCAATGAAAATAACTTGAGCTGCTATGATGACTGCTGTTAAAAACCTTAGAAGTTTAGTCTTTAGCTTTTTAAGAGTAGTAATTAAGCTTGCTTTGCAAGCTAAATGATCTGAAAAAAGCATATGAGAATTTGCAGTATTTTTTCTTCTCTGAGATTATTTTTAAATAGAAGTTTCTGCAGTATGATTGCTGGTGTTTTTGCTATATTAGTGCTGTCTGCAGCTGTTTTTGTGTAGGTAGAAGCTTTTGCATTAATTGCATCAGTGAAGTCAGTAGACTTAATTGTGATGATCTGCTTAGCTGTTTCTAGACTTTTATTGTATCAGTTCTTAACTAACATCTTTATGACAACTTCAAAGATCAGTGCTTTTGATAGATTTTTTGTCTTTATACCATCTAAGTCTTCTTCAATCTGATTAAGCATATTTGCAGCAGCTAGTACTTCTATATGAAATTTCTGTGTCTTAGTCTCATGAGCAGCTAGAAGCTTGCTAGTCATCAGACCATGTAGATTGAGATGTATTGATGTGACATTTATGCTCTTTGAGCTGTCTGCTAAATGTAGAGGAGCTTGAAGACTTCATGTCATTCAATTCACATGTGCAGCATATGATTGAGATGAAGAGATGAGATTTTTGAGTGGTCAGTGTGTGAGAGAGCAAATGCACATCAAGACTCAGAATGTGTTTGATGTTGTTGAGAGGCTGAGTGCACTAACAGCACTGCATTAGCACATCATCAAACTTGCTGTCTAAGAGAATGGGAGAGAGCTTATAGAGATGTAATCAAGATTGATTAAAATATTTTCATGATAATCTTTTTGTTGAGTTGAGGCAGTTTTGCTGAGAACAGCTCATTTAGTGATATGATTTGTTTAGTGATAAATCATATTACCTCACTACATTAATGAATCAAAGCAACTCATTCAACAACAGCTTCAAAATAAGAAAGAATAATTAGAAGTAAACAATACTAAATTGATGATAGAAAATACACTCTGTATCTTTTATTAATCATCTACTGTCTGTTTTCATATTTGCTATGTCTTGATGAGAGAGATTTCTAAGTACTTTACAATATATAAAAATCACGAAAAAACTGAAGTATCTTTAACTGAGCTTCTTCTCTCTGTACAGAGATTTCTTTCAAAAAGTTTCCTTCTACTAAGACGCCATATAACGCTATGAAACCTTAATTCCACTAGAATCTTACTTATATATATAAAATTATATTGATTTTAGTATATTAATTTTTAAATTTCTTTTCAAATTCAATTCTTCTTTCAATATAGTTTGAAATACTGATATTACTACTTATGCTTTTGTGATTATACTCATATCTATTAAGGGAAAGATTTCTATTAAGATCTCAAAGATAGTTGAATTATTTATTCAATTAATCAATTTAATATATAATAATATCATATAAAAAGGCATTGAATCAAATTATTAATCTTTGACTATTTAAAATAACTAATTAAAAGATACTTTCTGTGACAAACTAGTTCCTGAAAATAATTAACAATTAGTATATATGGAAATAAAAAAATTTTAAAGAAGAAAAAATATATAAATTTTATAAAAAATTGAGCTTCTTTTTATTATTACTCAACTAAAGATATAATGATAATAAAATAAAAGCTTAATTTATCTATCTAACTAGATAGCTTAATAAAAATATTACACTAAGAATTAGAATATAGAAATAAAATAAGCAACTAAATATGTATAGATGATTAAGAATTAAAGTGAATTAATCTTAAGTACTAAATATGATTAAAATTAGAACAGATCAATTTTATCTTATATTATCAGTAACTATACTGTAATATTATCACTTAGTTTAAAAAATTATCTGCTTTTAAACAGCTATGCTAGATACAAGAAAAAAGCAAAATAAAATTTATTAAACTTATCAGTTAATTGATTATCTTAAGTAATATTATATATATAATATTATAACTTAATCTATTACAGCTCAATCTAGAGATATGATAATAAGAAGATAAAAGTTTAATTTATCTATCTACTAGATAATTATAATAAGAATACTAAATTAAGAATTTAAATATAAGAATAAATAAGTAGCTAAATATATATATATAATTAAGAATCAAAGTGAATTAATCTAAACAATCAAATATAATTGAGAATCAAAATAAATTAATCTTATTTTATATTATTAGTAATAGTACTACAATATTACTCTCTGATTTAAAAGAGTACTTACTTTTAAGCAGTTATATTGGATAAAAGAAAATAGTAAAATAAAATTGAACTTATCAGTTGATTAATTATTCTAGCTATTATTCACCAGGTTTTTATATATTTTTTTTTATATTTCACTAATATCTGAGTTACTATAATCAGATTTTTAATTAAAAACTAGAATTTATTTAGCAGTTTAATAGCAGTGATAGAGCTTAAAAGAATATAAATAAAAATAGTAGTTTTTAACTCAATGATCATTAGATTCACAATGTATATAATAGCTTTCTTGATAATACTTCTCTTCTTAAAAAGATAAAATTAATAAGATATATGATAGAATATCATGTGAAAAGTTGAAAGTATTAATTTGATTCAGATTTATAAAATCAAAGTGATTATGATAAGCTAAGTAATCAATCTATTGAGAAATATGAAGCAAGAATAAATAGAAAAAATTACAAGATAACTGCTGAACAATGTGTAGAAATTTCTTATAAATCTAAAATAGATATTAGAGAATTTTCCAGCTATTTGAGATCACATGCATCTATGTATTTATTAGTAGTAACTAGTTTGCTTAGAGTCACACAATGCAACAAGATTAATAATGATTCTCTAAGAGATTATGAGACTTAATTAGAGGTTTTTCACTGTGAATAATGTGAGAAGAAAGGGCAAATGAACAGCTATGAACAAACAGCTATAAACAATATGAGAAAAAATGCAAACAATTGAATGACATCAATGGTCAATCTACATTTAGATGAAACATCAGATTTGACAGAAGAATACATGTCAAAAAGAAGACAAAACTGAGAATCTGAGAATAGAACTCTGAAGAATAGAACTTCAGAGTCTGCAGATTCACTGTCTATATATATTACAATCTGTAAAAGTGTGTCTGAAGCATTTAAAATAGACAAAACAATTCAGAAGAAATCAGACAAGTCTAATAACACATATGAAGACCTGGTTGATGAAATGTCAGAGGATACAGTTGACTCTAATGATCAGATGTCAGAAGTTAGTAAAGAAACTTCAATGAGATTAGAGATTGCAAAACTTCAGCAAGAAGTTAAAATGATGAAAGCAAGTAGAGAGGCACTCACTATCAATACTAGTGACAATGAAATGAGTAAAGATCTTATGAACTATCTACAGAGAAAAGGCAGAAATATTATCATAATGAAGATCTTGAATGAATTTAGAGATTTAAGTGAAGTACATTAAGAAATCTATTATTCTAACTGATTTTGTGAACTATTCAATATGAAGAGAAGAGATTATACTGACTGCTAAGCAATCTGAAACTGATGATATTCTCAATGAGAAGCAATCTGTTTCAGAGAATAATGTTAGTATGAATATATAATATTTTTGAACTGAAAGAAATATGACTTTATAATCATATGTTATCTTTAATCTCTCTGCAAGTAAGATCTCATTTATAATACTCTAAGATCATCAGTTGTCAGTGTATATTTTATAAACAATTATAAAAGAGAACGTCTCAGAGAGATCTGTAGTCTACTGTATCTGTCTTTTTGAGAAACTGATTAGCTTGACAGCTAAAATGAAAGACTTAGATAAAGTTTTTATAGAATGTCTGATCATCATTCAGACTGAATAAATATACTTATTTAAAATATAAGATTGAAGATTTTGTTCTTTTTGACTGCTTGTTAACTAATGTCAGAACTGAATTAGCATCACTTATCAGAAATAAAATGAACCACACTGAAAAAAATGTCAATGTCTATAATATTGAGACAGATTTCATAAGACTGTATCAAAATATTCTATTGCATCTATCAGCTGCTGAACAAAATACTATCTTGACAAATACAAGAAATTTCACAAATAATACTCAAGATTTATAAAAAAAATATAAGAGTAAGAATAAGAATTTGAGAATTAAAGATAAAGATAAAGATAAGAAGTTCAAGCAGAATAGCAACAACATGAAAAAGACATGCTATCACTGTCATAAGACAGAATATCTCAAGACTGATTGTTGAATAAAATATTCAGAAAAATACTCTGCAGATCATAAGAGAATAATAATTATAAAAATAAGAACAAGAATAAAGACAATACTGCTTCAGTTTATAATGTTGTGAAGTAAGTATTCTTTGCAAAAGAGATGATTTATTTCAGTGATAAAGTGATGAAGAATATCTGAGTTCTAGACTTCAGATCAGAAGTTCATACCATATTTCAGAAAAATTTTATTGAGATTACACTTCAGAGAATAAATATCATATTGAAGATGGCAGATAAATTTACAGTGTCAGTAGCAGATGTAGAGAGAGTGTGCATCTCAACTGAGGAATTAAGTATTGAACTGAATGATGTCTGTTATGTCTTAAAGCTGAAGATCAATCTAATAAGCCTTGGAAAACTTGTATGCAAAGAATATACTTTCAAACAATTAATATATGACAATAATCATTCAATTTTGATGATATCTTCTGACAGAATGACAGGCTTCACAGTGCATTTGAATGAAAAGAATGTGTCTATATGATGAAGAAATTATCAGCATTAAGAGATTTGATTCATTTTACAATGCTAAATGATGATTTTAAACCTGCATATATCTTGCAATCAGATGATAATTCTCTAATAAAGCTGTCCAAGAGTGACATCAAGACTTTGAAATACATGATAGCACAGTGGCATCAAAAGCTGAGCTATTTAAATTCAGTGAATATATCAAAAATGACTGCAGATTCTAGACTAGAGATGTGAATAAAAGATCAAAAAACTTTGTCATTCTGCAAGACATATATAAGTAAAAATAATTTATCTACTTTATGTCTCAATAAGCAAAGCTGTCAAATTAGCAATGAGATTTTATGAGAACCTTGAAGAAGAAGAAAAAAAAAATATGATGAAGATAATCAACTCAATGAAAGAGATGCAAGATACTGAATGAAGATTACAAATAATGTCACTTACTTTAAATAGATTATTCTGATTGTCACAAAAGCAGAGATCACATCAGCACTTATGAACTTCATTGACATGATTGAGATGACATAATGATTTGTAGAGACTTTGCACTGAAATGATGAAGAAAAGTTCAAAAGTAATGATCTTAAGATGTTTTGCAAGAATAAGAAAATAGTGTATGAAGTGACAATCTCAGATACATCTCATTTAAATGACTCTGCAGAATGTGTGAATCAGTTAGTGAAAAATAAGACAAGAAAGAAGTCTACTATTTGATAGTGGACTTGCTAGATGGCTTTGAGGTGAAGCAATGCAGGGAGCTGTAATGTTGATAAATATATTCTCTACATCAAAGATTTTTGACTGCAAAGATGGCAGTTCATTGACAATTTTTGAAGTCTGAACAGAGGTTCAGCTGTCAGCTCATTGAATCTGCAGATGAGAATGCAAGACTTACAAGAAGAATCTAAAAGGAATAAATAAGCTCACAGATAGAACAGATGGCAAGAAGTAATGATTGATAAGTTATCAAAAACCGCATCAATATTACATATAAGACTCAAAAGAATACAAATTAGAGATTGCTAGAGATGTTATTTTTGATGAAGATCTTGTCACAGAATCTGTTTCTGTGAATGCTATAAGTAAAGCTGTTGAGATGAAAGAAGAAAAAATTTAAGACAAAAAATACTGAAGAAGACAAGCTCTATCCTTGAGATGAAAATTAAATACAGATCAAATGATGACTTAGTGGTCTCACAGATCTGTTATATTGAAGAGATTCTTGAAGATTTTGAAAATAAATAAAATTAACTCTGCTGGCATATCTATGACAGCAGACATATGACTGGAATTCATCTCAGAAAGAGATGTCAGATTGAAAGACAAGTTTACAGCTATGAGATATCATCAGAAGCTCAGATCACTTCAATATCTTATATCAAACACAAGATCAGGTTTGACATTTGCTGTGAATTATCTATCAAAGTTCAATTTATGTCTGAATAAGAACTGCTGAGCAGTCCTGAAGCATGTTCTTTGCTATGTAAAGAAGATAAAAGCTCTGAAAATAGTTTATAAAAATGAGGAAGATGATGAAAATCTACAGTCAGTTGCTTATTTTATGATTTAGATTGAGCAAATGCAGACTCAATATAAATCAACATCTGACTATATCATCATAATTAATGAATTCTCAATATAATGACTCTCATAATGTCAAACATCAATCATAAAATCAACAATAGAAGCAGAATATATTGCTGTTAGTGAGACTGTATATAAGCTTATTTGATTGAATGGTATGCTGCAAGATGCAGATCTGATGAAAGAGAAGTCAAAAATCTGCATAATACTGCAGATAAATAATAAGAAAGTCATTGATTTGACAAAGAGAGAGTTCTTGATGAAGAGATTCTATCATATAGAGATTTATTACTATATACTTCACAACCTAGTTAAGAAGAAAAAGATGAAGCTCTCATATATAGATTCTACAGTAAATAAAGCAGATGAATTTACAAAGTCTCTGTTAAAGCCAGCTTACAATAAATTTATGAAGAAAATAGAATTGACAGAGATCTGATGTTATTGATGAGAATGATTGATTTTACACAGTTTTATAGTTTCTAAGAAGATGTAATGAGAATATAGATTAATGAAACAATTGTGTGTTTTCTTTGTAAAGTTACCATATAAAGATATAATAAAGCTTTTTGTAATAGAGAAACTAGCATCTGATTTTTGTATTTAATTTTTATTGCAGATTTGAGAGCATTCAGCAACTAAAAAATAGAACAAAGCTCAGACTGACTGTGACATGAAGAGATATTAGAGAATTCTCCAGCTATCTGAAATCATGTACATTTATGTATTTATTAGTAGTAGTTAGTTTGTTTAGAGTCACACAATGCAACAAGATTAATAATGATTCTCTAAGAATAGATTCAACTGCTAAGCTAAATGATTATAAATTAATATACTGAGACTCTGATAAAATTAAAAGATCTTTGAAAAATCTAGTTACTTCTGAGCTTTAATCTCATAGAAAATGCATTCAAACTTAGAAATATAAATTACTAGAGGTTTACTTATACTCTACTTTAGACTGTATAATTTGTCTTCCACTTCAATTATCTTGTTTGAGTTATTATATATGTGAGAAAGCTGATTAAGAATTAAATTGTAGTTTTAATTACTTATTTCTTCATCTTAAACTAGCTAAAAAAGAATCATTACTTGTATACTTATATATTTGAATCTAAATTTAAGTAGATATAATAGAATTAAGCAATTGAATCTTTAATAGCAGTTTGATTAACTGTTAAGAAGTGAATGTGAGCTGTATAAGAAGAAGTTTCCTGCATTGCTAGCCACTATATAACAGAATACTAAACTTGATGCGGAAAAAAGAGATGCTGAAATCTACCTCAATTACTATTAGAGAACTGTTATTGATTTTGTTGCATTATGTAACTCTAAGCAAGCTAGCTAGCTACTAATAAATACATAGATGCACATGATTTCAGATAGCTAGAGAATTCTCTAACATCTCTTTATGCTACAGTGAGTCTGAGCTCTGCTCTATTCTCTAGCTGCTGAATGCTTTCAAATTCACAATAAAAATTAAATACAGATATCAGATGCTAGTTTCTCTATTAGAAAAAACTCTATTACATCTTCATACTGTAACTTTGCAAAGAAAATACATAATTATTCCTCTAATATGTATTCTCATTACATAATCTTGAAGGCTGCAAAATCATATAAAATTAATCATTCTCATTAATGAGATTAGATCTTCATCAATTCTATTTTCTTCACAAATTCATTGTAAGCTGTCTTTGACAAAGACTTCATAAATCTATCTGCTTTATTTGCTGTAGAATCTATGTATAAGAGCTTCATCTTTCTTTTCTCAACTAGGTCACAAAGTATACGATAATGAAGCTCTACATGACAGAATCTCTTTATCAAGAAGTCTCTTTTTGTCAGATTAATGATATCTTTATTATTCATCTGTAGTGTTGTGTGAATCTTTGACTTTTCTTTCATCAGATCTACATCTTGCAGCATATCATTCAATCAAATAAGCTCACACACAATCTCACTAGCAGTGATATATTCTGCTTTTGTTGTCAATTTTGCAGTTGATGTTTGATGTTGTGAGTATCATGATATTGAGAATTCATTAATCATGATAATGTAGTCAGATGTTAATTAAAACTGATAATTTATGTGAAAATTTCAAATTATACTTCTGATATGATCTATATGAAACTCTCTGCCTTTATTTTTTTTTATGGCTTTCATTTTCATTTTCTTCTTCTAATGAATTCATTCATCATCTTGTTCTATAATAAAATGCTACATTTGATTTCAGTAGCATGTCTGTTACAAAGTCTTTGATAGAAATAGATTATATATTTTATGATGAAAATGAAGTATACAGTTTTTATTCAATGCACTAAAACAGAAAACACTAATATTAAAATAGAGTTCATATTAATAAGATTATTTACTTAAAACAATAGAAATAAATAAAATAATATTATATAAAGAATAGCAATAAGGAAATAAAGCTAAAAAAGTTGAAAAATAATATTAAGATATTCTGATCTTGAAAATAGTAACTTCAATTTTTAAATTTTAAAATGAGTTAAATATTCTATTATTATATTGCACATAGATTACTATAGAAAAGTAATAAAATAATTACAATCAATCTTACTAGCACTGAAAGAAACTTGTTAATCTTTTGATTTATATCTATATTGCTCTTAAATATCTTTATAAAATTATAGTAGATTACAGCGATTTTATTATTTACAAAGTCTATTTTATATTAAATATCTTTTTATCTTTTATTATTTAAATCTATTTTATGATCATTAAGATCTCAGTAAATGATATGATTTACTTGTTAGAAATACTGGTAAATACTTCTAATTTATTATAATAGCTATAAATAGTCATAATTCTTTTAATTCTTAGTTTTATCTAAATTAAATAAATAAGTTAAATAATAAATAACCTGAGTATATATAAGTTTTTGAAGAGTAGAATAATCTAAATAAATATTTTTAATTGTGAAGGATTAATTACTCAAACATTCATCTATTATATCAGTCTCTTTCTTTCAGATATTCATTTAGTAATAATTGATGATTCATATAAATGAAGAACAGCTATTGCTTCAAAACAGAAGCTGGTTCTCACATTGAGTGATTGTATTCTACTCATTGAACTAGATAGTGTCAGTAGTGTTTACATGTGCGATGATATAGATAATTCAATCAATCTCTCATTCTAGTTCATTATTATTCTCTTTGATGATGTTAGATAATTATCAGTTGAGAATTTTCTGTGAGAGAAACATATCTTCAGTAGTTAATCAATGCAGATTTATATGAAAAAAATTCATAAATTTCAGAAGATGTATCTATCTAGTTAGTTACTTGACATAGCAGTAGTTAATTAAATGTGTAAGAAAATCAGTCAGTCTGTTTATATATTTTTAAGATTTTGTCAAACTTTGTCTTCAACATTATATTATATAATTGAAGTTCTGAGTAGATTTATTTACTCTTTATAGTTTTATTAGATCATGAAAGCTTCAGCTCATTCAGACTTTTTTAAACTTACAATATTCTCTGCTAATTGTATTGAGTTATAACCAGCATCAAACTTTTTAGATATTTTATTGATGAAATTAAGAGTATTCAGATTGAATTTATGAAGCAGAAAAAATGAACTTATTTTTTATTGAAGTAGATTTATTACTATTGAATCTATGAAAGTTGATCATTTTCAGTTATTTTGTATATAATTATAGAATTTCTAAAAAATATTCTTAATTATATAGATCATTCACTTTAAGAAACTCTATTAGTCTCAGAATGATAAAATAAACATTAAATAGATAAATTTATTATTTTACCTTGAGAAGTTGACAGACCCATAATGAGTTTATATAGTATTAATAAATAAATTAAGTTTCATATCTAACAATATAGAAGAAAAAAGTCTGTATGTATAATAGAATGAGTTTTTGATAAAAATGTCTTTACTGAGATGATTAATCATTGAGATATTTATTACTTTTGATAAGTAATACTAAATTAAAACAATAATATGTCATCAGAATATATTACTGAGATTGACAAGAGTTTTAATATTTACTTTCAGTGTCCATAATAAACAGTAATAGAGACTCAATGATTACAGTTTCAGACAAAATGATAAATAATTTTGACTATTTCAGATCAGTAGGATTCTCAAATGATAATTTTATACATGACTTCACAATTTAAATGCCTAATAAATGAAAAATTATAAATTTTTTGTATGATTCTTTTCTTGAGAGAAAGAGATTCTTAGAGAAGTTAGTCTTAGAAGCTATCTATTAATCAGAGTTAAATATAATCTAAATAATATGATTATATCACCTACAGATCACATTTTATTCAATTCAACTATCTTCAATACATAACTGTCGAACTCAGCAGTTAAATCTTTCTTGAATCTATAAGAAATTTCTGTATGTTGTCCAGCAATTGGCTTCTAATTTTTTCTATTCAAATATCTTTGTCTTATACTTCTCAGTAGTTTGCTTATTATGATCACTCTGATCTGTCATGACTCAATCTAAAGTCAAGATAAACAAGACAAAAAAGCTTCAATTCATCTAAATAACTAGGCAGCTGTGATGAGAATACTAAACTGAAAATTAGAATGTGGAATGAATGAGCAGCTGAATTTAAAGAGATGATTGAGAATCAAAGTGAATCAATATAAGCAACTGAATATGATTAGGAATTGAAGTGAATCAATCAATCTTAATTCATATTATCAGCAGCTGCACTGTAACATTATCTCTCAGTTTATAAAAGTGCTTGCTCTAAGCAGCTATGTTAGATATAAGAAAAGAGCAAAATGAAATTTATCACGTTTGTTAGTAAACTTATCATCTTAGCTCTTTTCTTCATCAGTTTCATTTTATGTTTTCTTTCATATTTCACTAATGCCAGAATTATTGTCAGATTCTTGTTTAGTGGCTGGGATTCATTCAACAGAAATGATAGTTTTCAACTTAATGATCTTGATATTCACAATATATATCACACAGCCTTCTTGATAGTATTTCTCCTGCTGGGAAGATGAAATTGATGAGGCATGTGATGAAGAATCATGTGAAAGTCAAAGGAATTAAGTTGAATCTGATTTAGATTCATAGAATTACAATCAATGACCATGTTATAACACAGCTGCTGGTAATATAAATTGAGATTAATTGAAGTTAACTCTCAATTATTTTTAATTTCTCATGTTAATATGCTCTGATTTTCAATCATCTCTTTAAGTTCAGCTGCTTATTCATTTCATATTTTAATAATATCTCTGCATCTAATCTTCATATATGACGACTCAAGATCAGACCTAGCTAAAAATAGCTGAGAATAGAAACAAGCTAGAGTTAAGTACATATTTTATTAGATATTTCATTGGGTTGAGCTTAAATTAATGCTTTTAACAAGCTTGATAGAATTCAGTTAGGGTTTAGATAAGAGTTTTAACTAAATCTTTAACTGAATCTAATATCCTCTAGTAGAGAAGTTGCTCTAATATTATAAAGGCTGAGTTTCTTTTTGAATTTCAGATTTTGCTTGATTTTTCTCAATTTCTCTTCCAAAAAATTATAAAATAATATATTTCACCTTTTCTTTTATTTCAAAATATAGACTGATTTTATAACTATTTTTGAAAGTTTGAGTTATGTAAGAAATTCTTCATTATAGATAAAATTAATCAGTTTTTGACAATTTCTTCTCAAAAATTGTATCTTTTTTAATCAGTTTGTCTATCAAAAACTAGTATTGCTTTTCTGACTTTAATCAGAATCAAAATTATTAGTTTTTATCTTGATTGTATTTTAAGAGTTTGTAAAGATTTTATCAGTTTATCATGAAAATATTTTCAGTTCACTAGATTCTTTTGAAAAAGTAGTCTTATTACTAAACTAGTGAGAAGAACAGATGGAAAATTCATTTTTACTCTTTGAAAAAGAAAACTAGGTCTCTGAATGAGAGAATAATTTTAAAAAGACTTAACAAAAAGATTTAAACAGACTAATCAAGATAAGCAACATGATAATATTGAATTTTTTTGCAGTATATATTCTGAAAAATAAAATAGAAATGAAATGAAAATCAAAAGATCATAAATCTACTGATTTTTCTATCAATGCAAATTCATAAGGATATGAAGTTTGAAGTGAATATATAATAGTTTAGTTCAATCAGATGCATTTATTTCACTTCAATCTCAAATCAGTCAATTATTAAAGTCAGATACTTCTCCCTCGAAAACAGCAGAAGTAGCTAATGAAACAGCTAGAAAATCTATATCTTTCAACAAATATTGACAGTCACACACTTCTATCTCTGCTCAAATAGTCTTCTTTAAAGATCTTTATAAAGTCTAAGAAATAGAAACTTTTAAAACAAGAAAATCCAGCTCAGTTAAAGAAATAATGTTTTCTTTCAAAACTCTCAAATATATTGTAAAAGCAATAAGTCTACTTTGAAGTTCAAAATTAATTTTTGAACTCAGAAATAAACTTAAAATATCAGTATCTTCTCTTAAGTCAATGATGAGAATGATAATTTCTATCATAATTCTTTTTAGAGGAAACTCAGTAGTTATTATCATTCTGTCTTTTCTTTTATCATTCTCATTCACAATGAAAATAAATGAAGTTATCTTTTTGAAGAGAGACTTCAAGCAGATATCAAGTCAGAAAAGATTGAAATGAGAAAAAATTTATCAGACACAATATCCTCAATGACATTTTTCACTATGAAGGTGTGATATGCTAAAAGAGGAAATAGAGAAGAATAATTAAAGTTCTACCAGACTAAAAAGTAATTCTATCTTACTTAGCAAATCTGATATTAAACAAGAGAAAAGAAGTAGATTGATTCATTTAAAATTAACTATAACTAAATCTTCTAAACAGACAATAGTTTCATTTCTCTTCATGGCAGGTCAACTGATAAAAATCTTTGATTTTGTTGACTCTAAAAAAACTTATAATCAAGATTCACATTCAATGCTGATGTCAAAATGTTCTCAGAACATTTCATAGAACCATACAGATATTCTGTAACTTGTGAGATATTTGCAAAAACTTATAGTATTTATATCATACTTTAATTGTACAGTTAAGAGTTAAGTCATGTTCTCACATCATCATAATTAAGTGCAAAAACTACAATGAAAATTATGTTCTTAGCTTAATTAAGTATGCCTCTTCTATTCAAAAAATAAAAGAAAGCTTTAAAGAAAAAAACTAAAGAGGGAAATCAGTTCCTAATGAGAACAATGTCAGATCTTTTTCTAGAGATAGAAATTAAAGAAGAAACTTTCAAGAGAGGGATTTTTAGAAAACAAGTCTTCAATCAAATCAAAGCATCTAAGACTGTCAATTAATTAAATCTATTACTTTTAAAGGAATGACTCATCTCAGAATTCAAAACTTGATTACAATAAAAACTTTTAAAATCATTAATTAATCATAATAAATTTCAATAATATTTTTATAGGAGAAAATAAACTTGCTATGCATTACTTATTTATTATTTTATGTGTTTTAGACTGTGTAGTAAAATTTATAAAATTTAATTTTTTAAATTTTTTTTTTAAATTATCTCTTTACAAAACAACATACACAGAAGTAATACTTCTTCTATTCATTCATATTTAACATAGTCACTTCTCAAAAAACTGACTTCATTCTCATTTAAGAAGAAAATATACCTGCTAGTATCAATATCGGAGCTCATATCTCAGCTCTTATTGCTTTTTTATCAGAGAAAACAAGAGCTAAATCTTAGAATAAGTATATAGTCTAGAAAGACCTCATTATTTCAATTTAAATTGAGATATGACTTAGTCCCTCCCTGACTTCGATACTTTGATAGAAGATATTATAGATTAATTTAATTAGCTTAAATCTATTCAACTAATTAATTAATATCTATAATGAAAAATCTATATACAAATAAATAGAGAATAATAGTTATCAGTGAATAGAGTTCTTTCAAATATTTTAATGAATCTCTAAAGATCTATTATAATAAATTAGAATTTTAATGCTCATCATTTACAATGAATGCACTTAATCTATAAGAGCAGACATATTGATAAACTAATTTTGAAAGAATTGAGTGAATTAAATAAATCTGACAAAGAAATCTATGTAAACTAAAATCTTTTAAGGAAGTCTATAATAGATCTAATCTTTTATTCAAAGAACTTTATAAGAAGAATTGTTGAAACTGATTGATTCATTAATACAGAAAAAATATTTAGAATCAGATCATAAAATTATCTAATCTAATATGCAATTGAATAGTAAAGAAATAGTTGAAAAATTTCTTATTATATAATCAGTATAACTTTAAGAAAATAATTTTTAATCAAATCAAAGTAGTAAAAGAGAAAATTCAAAGAATGCTTTATTGAGTTATCTGAATTTGTATTAAAAGATAAAAAATAACATTAATAACTGATATTATATTGTCAAGTATCAAAGATAATAAATAAATAATGTATCAAAAAGTACCAATCTGAATACTCAAAGCTGTGATGAATGAATGAATTGACTGATAAATGCAAAAATGTAACAAGAGCTAGAAGAGATGGAGAAGCAATTTTAATATCTTCAAATATCTTCATGTATATTAATTAAAAAACTACTTCTTTAGTATCAATAAAGCTAAAATTGAGTATCAAAATAACTTCCTTGAGAATGTGAAAGTCTAAAAGATATCTTCAAAGTATTTAATAACATTAAATCTGGATGTTTACCAAAGCTTTCTACATTATAATGTAAATTTTAAAATACAAAACATACTATTAATATTTTTCAGGAAATATAGAAGTATTGATGAGAATTTTATTTACAAACTTCTCAGAGCCTGAAGGTTTATACATATCTCTATGAATGAACATTATGATGACAAGAAGAAGTGAAAATAGTCTGATCTTAATGAAGATAAGCTAGAAACAGTAATTTTTACTGACTCAACTAAAAAAGCAGCTGCTGAATCTAACTTGATAAATTGTTAAATAATTTAAGTATATTCAAAGTTAAAGAAAGAACTTTTTGCATTATTTTCTTCTTAACAAAGAATGAATATTATTCAGTCTGCTAGAGAAAGACACAGATGTTATTCTAGTAAAAACTAATAAGAAATCTTCTATTGCTAAATTATACCAGATTATATTACTTTTAAATTATTGGAAAGATTATAGGAAAGATTCTAGAAAATATAATTAATTCTAGACTGTCTTTCCTAGTTATTACTACTGGTTTATTGTATAATAATTAAATGAAAAGTAGAGAACAAAACTCAGCTACAAATACAGTTTTATCAGTAAATCATAATGATCAAGAAGTCTATTTTGATCATGTTTCAAAAAATAAAATAATATCAATTCTGCAGGATCTGAAGTTACTCAAGTATAAAAATTAATGTCTGAGTGATATCAATCTTTTGTAATCAAAACTTTTCATTTGAATTGATTTTCTTTCAGCTCAATTTGTTTGAAACTCTGCACTTATCTCTCTTATTTTATTTTCCCCTTCTTCTTCTGTTGATAAATTCATCTTTTTGTTCTGTAAGAGAGTGCTAGAGCTGTTAATTAGTATCTGCCTGTCATATTATGAATTATAGAGTTTTTATTTTATTTATGAGATTAAAGTATCTGAGAATTTTCTTTCTTTAAACATGAATTATGATGACTCTTAATACTTTTGAGTTCTCATTCTCAGTAGAAATCTTCACTGACATCAATACTAAACTCTAGTCAGTACTGATTGAATGAATTGAATCTCATTCTAGATAGATCATCTGCATTGATGAAACCTTGGTATTGACTAGAAGATTTCTTCTGTAACTTCTTTAAATTTGAAGATTTAAAACTTCTCAAAAAATTTTTAAATATCAGTCATACTGAAAGTGCTTTTCTACTTGCAGTTTTATGAGCTAAAAGAAAAGAAGAGTTTGTAGATATCTGTGTAAACTCTATAACTTTGCTAATGCTATTCTTATAAGCATAACTCTTTATTAAAGATATGAGTTGATTCTTCTAAGTATTTCATAAGAATATCAAGTTCAATCAGTCATGATAATCTGAGCACAAGATCATATCTAAGTTTGAAGATCTTAGTAATTATTTTTAGATTCTTTCATATTGTTTTTTATCTTTATCTAAAATTGAGATTTCAATTCTTTACAATCATCAAATCTTTCAAAATTTCAATATTCATGAAGATTGAATTGCAATATACACTGAAGCTTGTATTTTTTTTACTAATCAAGAGTTTTATCATGAAGTAATAGAGAAAATAAATTATTATCTATCATTGTAAATATTTACCCAGCTGTTTAAAATAGCAGATATAAAATAACATCTGTCAAGATTTTTGATTTGAGCTTTTGATAAATTTGCTTGCTTACTTAGCTCCTATCTAAGATTTTAAAAATCTTTTTTTCTGGATTTGTATGAAATATCTTGATCAGATGAAAATCTCTCTCATAACATACTTCATCACTGAGCAGTAGACACCATTGAGTGATGAATTGATTCTTTCTGAAAATCATCAAATATTCAACATATTTAACAATCAACACACTTAAATATTTAAAATATTATTAAACGACTATCTAATAGTTGAATATATAGCTATTTATTAGGGCAACTCTGTATAGTATGTTCAGTAGTCGAGTAACAGTCACTGCAGCACAGTGAGGCTCACTGATGAGATATAGCTTCAATCTGAGCTTCAAGCTGCATATCAAGCTGCTGAACATGCTCATGATCTTTCTGTATAGAACAGTATTCTGACCTAACCATGCCACACACACTCACTATTTTCCATTAGTGAGTATGTCCCATTGTAAAGAAATTATCACTATAATGAAAATTTCTTTCTCATATATTCATCATCAATCTTCAAAAATTTATAATCACCATCACCATGCCTAATAATATTATTAAATATTTAGAAGATCAGATTCAGATAGCATTAGATATCATAAAATTGAATTCAAAATAAAAATCACAGATATAGTGAGAGAATTTAAAATTTCATATGAAACTCTATATAGATGTGTTAAGAAAAGAGATCAAGAAATATGAGAACTTCAATTAATTGAATGTTAAGTAACAGCCAGGAGGAAGTGATCAAGAAGTGAAATTCATCAACTGAATAAAAACTTTTGCTTCTTTAAAGTTGAATATATCAAAGCTGCCGTGAATTGAATACTGAGTTGTTTCATCCTGATTCTGACACTTCTTCTTCTACTGTGGGCAAGATGTGAGTGTAATGATTCATCAAATATCTGCAAGATTATATAAGAGAATCAAGCAGAAACCTATAAATCTCAAATGAATGTCAAATGAAGGATATAAGCTTTGTTATCAACTGGTTTTGATCATTATGAATCTGTCTTCAATTAGTATAAGTTCCACATCAGTAACATTTATAATTTTGACAAGATCGGATTTCAAGAAGAAGAGTGTGGACAATGAGTAATAACTGTCTATCAAGATGTCAATTGTGTCATACAACCATCATATTATTGCAGGTAAATAACAGTGGTGGAATGCATCAGCACATTATTATTATTCTTCTTCATTTAAGGTGTATTCAGTCAGTAACTATGACACCTACCTAGTTAAACTAGGATTTAACTATTTTACTAATCTATCTAATAAATAGCAATCAATCCATGCACTTATAGAGTTTCATCTCAGGATAATACAATATTTAACAATCTTTCAACAAAAGACACATTTTTATAGTTTCAATTTTAATCCAGTCTCTTTTTCAACTCAAATAAAATAAGTAATAAAACAGAATAAAATAAAACAAAACAAAACAATAAAACTCAATACAAAAGAAATCTTAATAAAAGTATTCTTGATAAAGAAAAATCCTCAGCTTTTTTATAGATTAAATATCAAATTCATTTGATATTGAATTTCATTCTCTAGAGACAATTTTTGTTTCTTTCTAGTTCAGTGTTAAACAGAAAGATCATATTTAATTGATTAATTGAGTATTTTTCTTTTTTAATTCCTTTCTTATCTTATTGTTTACTGAGCAATTCATCATCAGTGTATGATTTGAACTTTCAACTATATCACAGAAATCACATATATCAGAGTTCAAAAAATCTCTAAATCTTTTCATATATGATTTAAAGTAGCCATGTTCAAGTTTCAATTGTATTATGAGGGAAAATGTTTTCTTTCTGCATTTTATTGATGTAGATTTCCACTTTGATTTTATTTCATATCTTGCATACTAAGTGCTTTTCTTCTCTTACTTTCAGATCTTTGTTCATTTATCAAGACATGGTTCTTTAATCTTTCTTTTAATATATGAACAGAATATAATTCTTTGAGTCACTTTCTGAGTTTCAGTTCCAATTTTTGCTGTTAAATCTGATTTTTCATTTCCTAGAATACCTACATGAGCAGGTATTCAACATAAATGCATCAGCACAGACAGTGCAGTGTTGAAGCTGTTAATTATTATGAAAGCAAAGATTTATCTAGAAGATTGATATATACACTTCAATCTGTTTGATGATTACACTATCACTGTATCTAACACTTGCTTCACTAATGATGAAATTGAATTTGAATGGATAGAACTTTTTAATACTGCTACTAAAAAATGTCAGATTGGCAGTCATCAATTATTACTACTTGACAATCACAAATTCTATATTACTGAAGAGTTTCATCAATATTGCAACTTTTATAACATCATTGTATTTGAATTCTCATATCATACAAGTCATCTACTACAATTTCTCTTAATGATGTATGTGCCTTTTCAGCAATATAAGCATTATCATATAAAAGTGATTAATGAGGCTGCTCACTACAGATATATGAGCATTATGATAAAAGACAGTTTCTTGCTAACTTAAAAAGTATCTATCATCAAACCTTCAAATCTGTCATCATCAGAGCTGGATTTGCTGATCATGGAATTTATTCAATTAAATAAGAATTAATTCTTCCACATTTAAGACAACATAATATAGATGATGGTCTAGAGCTGCTTATTTATGATAATAATGAAAAATGCTTTAGTTTTATCTTATTCTCCAAGATCTGACTGACTCTTCAGTGCATCTTCTCATTTGACATCTCTGAATACAGTTGTAAAACTACATCATCAAATTAAGATAGCAGATAAGATCATACAAGAGATGAAAAATACTCTGACATCTGATCTGATCTGATGATTGAATAATATCTTCAAAAGAAGTCTGATATAGATAAAATTGAGTATGCACTGAGAGAATGAGTTATCTGCTCATTATTTGATGAATAGATGCTGAATTGTCAAAAACAGCTACAGACAGATATCTGATAGAGGATGTCCTCACTATCAAGAATGCCAATCACAAGATCAAGCATTATAAGAAGAAGAAATTGATAAAGGAGAGAAATAGAACTCTACAGTCAGTTGAGATTAAAGTTCTCAAATCTAATGTCAATCAATCACAACATGATGTTACTAATAAAATCTCAATCAACTGGAGATTTTACATGCTTTAATAAGTATATATTAGGAATATCTAGATATGAGCTGTATAAGATAGAATTTTCTCTGTTGCTAACTGCTATATAATGAAATACTAAGTTTGATGAGATAGAAAGAAAACTGGAGTTTGTATGAATTATAACAACTTACATGATTAAATGACTAAATTATCAATCATTCAACAGATCATGTGATGGGGTAAGATCTAATCCAGTGCTGAGTCTAATCTGACACTGAGTCTTTTAATATACCTTTCTCAAAAACTCAGCTAATCTTTGGAATTTTGATTCAAGAATACTATAAGAATTTGAAAGCCCTTACTGAAATTGATTAGTCTCTCAATTTTCATACTATTCAGACAAGATTTGTAGAATTGATTGTTGAAAACATGCTTTTCTTTGAAAAGTAAATATTTATCAACAATTTTCATCATCAACCCACAATACTTGATCTAAAGAGTGTGAAAATTGAATGACTAAAAGATTGATTAAGTCAAAATAATTCAGTTTTCAAAAGCTTTCATCAAGTCATTGTTAAAAAAAGACATACTTGAGCTCTTTGAAAACTCTGTTAATTTTGATTTTCTTCTCATTATATCAAGTATCTTCTCATACCACCCTCACTAAAGTTTGCCTAGACATGGCAGAAAAGATATCTGTGGAAAGTGGAAGAACATGTGATCTAAGGTCCCTGCATTTAACCTTTGTAGACTACAGGCTAAAGATTAGAACTAGCTGAATATAGTCAAGAATAGAGGCAAGTTAGAACTAAGTGCATACTTATAAGACATCTCATGAAGTTGAGCTTTAACTAATTCTTTAACAAGCTTAACAGAGCTCAGTTAAGGCTTAGTTAAAATTAACTGAAGCTTTAACTGAATCTGATAAAGCTCTAATGAAGAAGAAGGTGTTTTGATGAAATCTGTAAATTTCTCTCAGAATGTTAGTTTTTTCCTGATTTCTCTTCAAAAAGTCAGAAAAATCTTGCTCAAAATTCAACTTTTTCTTTAGTAAAAGAAAAAATTAGATATTGAATGAATCTACATGTATTTTGAAAAATTGAGCTACATACTAGTTGTGTGGAGAAAATTTCCTCAATATAGATAGAATTAATTAGTTTTTAACAATTTTTCTATAAAAAATTGAGCTACATACTAGTTGTGTGGAGAAAATTTCCTCAATATAGATAGAATTAATTAGTTTTTAACAATTTTTCTATAAAAAATTGCATTTTTTTTATTAATTTTTCTATCAAAAACTAGTATTTCTTTTTTAATTTAATCAGAATTGAAATCATTAGTTTTCTACCTCTTATGTATCTCAAGAAGTGTTTATAAAGATTTTATTAGTTTATCTTAAAAACTGATCTTTAGTTTACTAGATTTTCTTGAGAAATCTAATCTAGTTACTGAACTAGTAGTAAAATCTGAAAGATTTCTATCAAAGCTTGTTTAATCAAATATAAAAAAATCATAGGATGGAAGTTAAAAAATGGAAAAAATATTCTCTATATCTGAAATAAAGAAAGAGACTCAAAAAAGAGACTCATCAAAAACTTTTTAAATAGAAGATTAAAAAAATAAATAAAAGAAATAAATTAATAGATCAAACTAAACAGCTTGATTATCTAAAGCTTGCAGCATTTATCTTGAAAAATCAAATAAATGAAGAGAAAAATCAGAAGATTATCAATCTTCTAATTTTAATATCAAAGCAAATTTATAAGATCATTAAGTTCAAAGTGAATATGATTAGCTCAATCAGATATATTTTACTTCAGTCTTAAACTAGTCAATCTAAGCAGGAAACTCTCATTTATCTTACTTAGAATCAATCAAAAGTAGTACAGAGTGAAGTTAAAAAGCCTACTTTTACACAAATAACTGCTTTTGCTATTACTACTTCTGCTCAGTTAATGTTTCTGAAAGCTTCAGAGAAAAAAAAGAGCTTAAAATCAAAAGAAAGAAAAGATTTAAAACAAGAAAAGTTATATCAGTCAAAGAACCAATGTCTTATTTTAAGCTCTCAAATAGAGAAGCAGTAAGCTAACTTCAGAGCTCAAAAATAATTTTTGAGTTAAGAAATAAGCTAAATTAAAGTTTGTTCCCAGTAGTAATGAATAAAAAGATAATTTCTTTAATTAATATCTTTTTATAAAAAACTCTGTAGTAATTATCATATTGTCTACATTCTCAGCTAACTTTCTCATTGAAAATGAGAAAAAATGAAAATCTCTACTGGAAAAAAAACTATAGACAGAGATTAAATTACATAAAGATGACAAATAAAGAAAATCAGTTATTCACAACATTCTCAATAACATTTTTGATGATGAAAATAATATAATAGTACTAAAGAAAGAAATAGAGAATTATAATTCTACAATTCAACTGAAGAACAATTCTGTAAATATATATAAAGATATTAAAAACAATTTACTTTCTAGTATCAAAAGAGTAAAAACTAAATACTGGAATGATATTCTTGAAAATGTAGAAAATAAAGATATTTTTAAAACTTTCAACTATGCTAAATCTAGAGAAGTAGTATAGCTTTTTTTTTATATTAAAATATAAATATCAAAATCAAGATCATATTTCAAATACATTTCAAGAAAAATGTCAAGTATTTAAGAGAGTTTTATTTTCAAAAGTCAATAGAATCTGAGAAATACATTCCTATAAATGAATATCATGATGATAGAACAAAGTGGAAGTGGTCTGGCTTAATGAAAGATGAGCTAGAAACAGCTATTTTCACTAATTCTACTAAAACAGCTGCTGGACCTGATTCTATAAATCACTTTATTATAATATGAAAAGTATACTGTGAGCTAAAAGAAGAACTTTTTGTATTATTCTTCTCTTTGATGAAACATAAATATCATTCAGTATGCTGAAGAGAGGCAACAGAGGTTATTCTAGCAAAGTTTAATAGAAAATCATCAATTTCTAAATCCTATAAAGTCATATTTCTATTGAACTGTTTAGGAAAGATTTTGATAAAAAAGTTTTAGTTCTAGACTTTCTTTTCTAGTCACTACTACTTATTTACTGTATAATGATCAAATGAGTAGTAGAAAATAAAATTCAGCTATAGATACAGTTCTATCAGCTATTCATGATATTCAAATAGCTAAAAATGATGATCTAGTCTCAACTACTGTCTTTATTAATATAAAAAAAGCTTTGAATCATGTTTCAAGAAATAAAATGATTTTAATTATGCAAGAGCAAAGTTATCAGAGTCTCTAGTAAAATAAGTCATCTATCTGTTTTATGACAAAAAGAAGTTTTCAGCTTCTTTTTGATGTAATGAAACAGAAAAAAATCTTTATTGAAATAGAAATTTCTCAAGAATCTTCAGTTTTATCTATATTTTTTACTCTATATATAGCTAATTTATTTAAGAATAAAAGTATATAGTAAGAACTCTTAGCTGTATTGATGATATTGATCTTATTGATTTTAAATCTATGCAAGAAAATTGTAATAATATAGAAAGAACTGCAAAGAAAATATTCAAAAAAGAAAGTAAAAATCTTATTCAATTTGACATGAATAAAACTAAATTGATTTATTTTTACTCTAAAAAATATGAACAAGAGAAAACTATTACTCTTCAAGATAAAGTTATAAAATCAAAAACTTCTATGAGATGACTGAGAGTATAGTTATACTAAAGCTTAACTTTAAAGTTTATATACAAAAAAGAATTGCTCAGACTAAGAGAAACTTTAAATAATATTATTAGATTTTCTAATACAGAAAAAGATTTATCTTTTCAAGCTATGAGATAATTATTTATAGCTTGTACAGCATTTGTATCAGATTATACAGTAGAGATTTGATGTAAAAAGCAAAGTAACTTTATAAATCAATTTCAACTATTATAGAATAAAGCTTTAAGAAGAATTTTAAAAGCTTTTAAAAAAATCTCCAGTTAGAGCTATGGAAATAGAGGTATTAATTCCACCATCAGCTATTAGATTTGATAAAAGCTATATATGAATTATACTCTAAGAATCATGAAGATGAAAGCAAATCATTCAATTCAAATAAGAGTATCTACTTCATATTCTCTAGGTGTATCTGGAAAAGACTTTAAAAGAGAAAGATTCATAAATTGAAATAAATACTCAAGTAATTTAAAGAAGATATTATCTTCTCAGCTATATAGAATATGTACTATGATTAAAGATCAATTATCAAGCTTAAATATAAAAAGTATAAATTATAATAAGCTCTATCCTTGAAAGAAAAATCTAAGATTATTTATTAATAGATATTACTATTATTAAACTGTTAAAAGAAGAGGAAAAAACTATATATACTCAAAAACTTCTAGAGATAAATGAGAAGAACTCATTATTGATATACTCAAATGATTCAAACAGTAAATAAAAATAGTTAAAAGCTAGTATAGTAGTAAAATATTCTAAATTAGATTCAGAATATAAGATGTTTTTATGAAATCTAGAAAAAAAGTATGAAATCTTTAATATTGAATTATTTACAATTCAGAAGACTTTTATAAGAGTTTATAAAATGTTCTCTCAGAAAGTAAATATTGATAGTATTTGAATATTTTCAAATAATCAAATAGTATTAATTAAAAAGACTTCAAAAATATAAAATTTAAAGTGATTAAATATATCTTAAATTAATTTAAGAAATAGTAGAAAGAATTAAAATTAAGAATAAAAATATTCAGATTTACTTATCTTGAATACCTGCTTATATAAATATTCTAGAAAATAAATAAGCAGATTAAGCAGTAAAGATTAAAACTGAAACTCAGAAACTGACTTAAAGAATTATACTCTGATCATATATTAAAAAAATAATTAAAGAATTATGCTTTGATAAATGAATAAAGATCTGAGAAAAGAAGAAGAAAAGTACTCAGTATATAAGATATAAAATGAAATCAAAGTGAAAATCTACATCAATAAAATGCAGAAAGAAAATATTTTCTTCTAAAATACAATTGAATTTTAGACATAGCTATTTTTCTTATAATGCAGTTGCTGATAATATAAAATAAAATTTATTTATTCTAATATTAATTATATTCAGTTGCTTAGATTAATTTGTTTAAATTTTTTCAATCATCTATTCATATTTAATTGCTTATTTATTTTATATTTTAATTTTTAGTTTAGTGTTCTCATTGTATCTGCTTAGTTAGATAGATGAATTGAAGCTTTTATTATTTTATTATATCTCTAGTTGAGCTATGACAAGCTCAAATTATACATAAAATAATTTAAAAACTCTTTGAACTTTGATAGATATGATTTTTTTGATATAGTTGAAAATTCAGATCATATATTAATGAACTGCTAATTGAACAATGAGATAAAAAAAATTTAAAAAAAATATTCAAGTTAATTAATTAAATATAATCTTTCTATTTAATATTAAATTAGAAAAAAAGTTTTTAATTAAATTTATAAAGAAGATAAAAATTATCTCTAAAAAATAAACTTTAATTTTAAATGAATTTAATATTTAATCTCTAAAAGCTGAGAATATTTTTAATAATATTTCTATTAAAATTTCTTTTATACTAGTTTATTATTTTATTTTATTTTATTTTATTTTGCAATTATATTAATTTATATTGTTTTGTAATATATTAAGTTGTTTATATTATTATATGAGAAAATATTTATTTTATTTAAATTGAAAAAAAACTGAATTAAAATTAAAACTATAAATATATCTTTTATTAAAAAATTATTAAATACTATATTATTCTAAGATAAAACTTTATAAGTATATAAATTAATTACTATTTATTAGTTAGATTAATAAAATAATTAAATTCTAATATAACTAAATAAATATCATAGTTACTGACTAAATATATTTTAAATAAATAAATAAATAAATAAATAATAATAACAATAATTTTTCTTAAATAAATTATATAAAAATTCAAAAGACTTTTTATTTTAGTAAACTATTATATCATTATACTCAATTGAAATAGATAAAAAATAAATAAGAGATGAATTATATATTAATCAATTAAATGAATTGAGACAAATTACAATATTAAGTTTGTTGAAAGAGATTTGATGAGAATTTATTTTAATATTTAACTCATTAAGATATCATCACATATCATACATGACTTTCATGAGACTAATTTTACCAAAGCTGAACTCTCAAGATAACTAGATGAATGGCTGAAAGCATGAGAGACAGACAGTTATTTGAAGGATAAGGTTAATGATGACCTATTAGCATGAGGACATGCTTATTTCTTGACTAAGGGGTGATGTTAGGCTTAGCGCCTGATTAGACTCCGCGCCCGATTAGACTCAGCGCCGGATTGGGCTCGGCGCCTGATTAGGCCTAACCCTCATCATGTGACCACTTGGGTTATTATAATCTGGGCAGACCCTGGCCTCTTTTCTCTTATCAAGCTTAGTATTTATTTCATTATATAGCAGTTAACAATGTAGAGAATTCCTTCTTATGCAGCTCACATTCACTTTCTAACAATAGCCTCTATTACAAAAGTGCTAATTCTTATACTGTCTGCTCTCTATAAAAAAAAGCTTAATTTTTTACAAAATTTATGTTTCTTCTTTCTTCTTTAACAATTTCTTTTCTGTTTTTATACACACTAGCTGTTAGCTGTTTTCAATAGTTGACTCATCATATTATTATCTGAATATTATAAAAATCAAGAGACTGATTAATTTCAATAAAAACTTTTAAATAAAAATATTTTTAAATCAAAATTTCAAAAAATTGATTGAGTTTTAAAAAAATATATTATTATTTTGATATTTATAATCTATTTTATAAATTTTAATAATAAAGATATAAAGTTTTTTTTAATTAAAAACTTAATCTTTTGACTTTTTTAAATATATTTAATAATTTAATAAATATAAATAAATATAAATAAAAAAATTTATAAAAAATAATTTATTATATTATATAAAATATTAATTTATTAAAAAAATTGAATTTAAATAAAAAATATATTAAATAAATTTTTATAAATTTAAAAATAAAATAAAATAAAATGATTAGCTTTTATTTTTAAAATTAAAGCTTATAAAAAAATTAATTTAAAGTTTTTTTATTCTAAAAATATAAAGACTTTATAGATTAAAATAAGCTATTTTCACATGGAAAAAATTAACTTTTTTTAGTTGAAGTACAGAATGCAAATCAATCTTTCTTACATTGATTTTGATAAAATTCGCGAGATTCTTCAGAACATGCATCTCCGGGCCATATTATGTATGACCTGTGGGAATGGTTGACCTCTGGTATTGAAGGGAGATGGTTATTCGATATATGCCGATCACGTATTGGGTGGCTGTCCGGGGCACTGGCTAATCCTAGCAGTCATAGCACGTGACCCATTCCCACATTAGGTAGAGCTGATTGGCTAAATAGTAAAGCCTTTTGAGTCCAACCTACGGAATCACAGCCTGCAGTGTTTAAGTTAAACCTTTGAACCTTGGAGAACAATCATTGGCAATTGGCAGCCCTACCAAACCTACCAACCATGCGCGGCCCCAGTCCCAGACTCTCCAGGCGAATGATCCACAAGGCAGATCCCCCAGGCAAGATTCCCGTGTCAGAGCACACCCATGGATCAGACCAACCAGGGCAAGCTAGTCTAGTCAAATTCATGCTTGGGCAGCCTGGATTGCCCTATGGAAGTGTGCAAGTTATCAGGGTCGAAGAGGCACAACTTGAGAAATTAGCAGATGCACGAGAGTGGTCAATTGACTTCGCCAGGTGGTTACAGTTTGTGGAGTGTGCCAGCTGATAGTGGTTGACGCCTGGTAGGGACCCTAAGAGTGGGGTGATGATCGTGAGAAGGGCCAAGTGACCGCGACCCAATAATCGCTGCATGACCACGACTTGCGGGGATCACGTTCCAAGGTTTGTTGCTAGGTTTGGCAAACGCCTAGGCGGGTGACATATATAGAGAGAGATAGTGCTGTATTACAGAGGTATATGTGCTGGGCCCTGGGTTTGGTTATCTTGCCTTGTTTTTGCCTTGCAGAAGTATTAATCAACTCTCTACAAAGTACTCAGTAGTCCACCCCGGGTGTTGTTGACGATAAGAGGTATAATGATCGTAAAGGTGTTGTTGACTGAAGGGAAAGGACATATTTCAATCAGCTAATATTGTAAATGTAGTCGTCGCAAACTCACTCTTAGATACTTCTGCTTCATGGTAGTTATGCAACAAACATTCAAGTCTGAAACAGATGACTGCTCAACCCCACCCTTTCCTCTCTCAAAGAACTCTTAATTCTAAGTTTAAAAGGCAAATAACTGCAGAGGAAATTGATAAGAATAAAAGGAAAGATGGAGAATAATATCATGAGGGGATCATTTTCCACTCTCTCTACTACATCTCAGTTTGATTCTGTATGAAACTTATGACGCTTGCCCCGCGTATCATCTTGTTACCTTACAGCATTTTACCTGGGCTACTCAGCCTTCCCCATTTTTAACACTGTTGCTATTAATAACAAACTCTGTCAACTCACTTTCTGACCCGTTTTGATACTCAATTCTCCTTTTATCTCTGCTCTGACTCCTCCTGGCTGTCATTTAAAATGTACATTTAACCAATCTTCTCATCAGCTAGCTCTGTATTATTCTTCTCTTCCTCTCAGCAAAGAATATAAAACATTCAGAAACAACCCTGGTATTCTTGTAACTTCCTCGCAGCCAACAACCTTGGAACTCGGCTCCCCTTCGCCACCCACGGTCATCCACCCATTCAGAGTCAATCCTTGGACCGGCCCCCATCCAACCAACCACCAACGGCCAACCCGTCATCCCGCCATCACAGGTCACAAAGCCAGGGCTGTCTGACAAATAAGCGTATTTGCTGGGGAGGCCCGCCAAGAGGCGACTTCCATTGACTTCCACTGCGGATTGTTAATTTTGTCCACAAGTGACTAATTCGTTGGAGGGGGCGCTTTGTTGTTTTTTGGTCAGGCAGTCAAGTCAACTAACTCACTCACACAACCACAACTTTGAACCCAACTCAGCCCGTACCGTGTATCTTTCTGCCAAGGGGGCGGTGTCTCTCTCTCTCTCTCTCTCTCTCTCTCTCTCTCTCCCCCATTAACTTTCTTCTACTGCTTCGTTTCCTTCTCCTAATTACCTTTTTCCTCTTTTATCGTCTTCTATTTAATAATAGTTACGAACACTCCTTCCTTTGATACTGTTCAAATACTTCGCCTCCCCTTTCAATTCGGCCTATTTCGTCATTCCCAATTGATCAGTTGTCATCCCAAATCATCAACATCGCCCACATCGTCCACACAAACCACAGACATCAACATCGTCATCATCATCGTCGTCGTCGTCGTTGTCGTCATCATCACCATCATCGAATTCCCATCACCATGAATCGTCTTCCGCCAGTATCAAGCCTTATGTCTCCGCCAGAGATGAAATCTCTCGACAGTTTCAACCAGTCTCTGTCTCCCTGCCACTCGCAACTGCCTTCATTCGATGAGAATAATACTCTTCCTCCCATCTCTGCCGACCGAAAACGCACCCAATCTGAGATGGATCTTCCCTCGCCACCCGTTACCCCATACGTTGGGAACAAGAAAAAGTCAGATATCCACGATCATATCGAGAGGGATGTTATCGCTGTTTCTACAAAGGACCCGGTCCTCTTCCCTCAGAACGATACCGATATTCTACCTGATGAGCCGCTCTTTGGCCCGCAATTGGCTCTGGTCGCTGAGCGCTTGGTGGATAAACACATGGCGACCCAGATGATAAGATTCCAGGACAAAAAGAACAAGCCAACTCGCAAAGAATACATTTTTGCTTTGTCCTGCGTCCCAATCGTTGGAAAACAATATAACCAGAATCCTGGTGCCTGGGCCA